>NW_010953891.1:0-216 GCF_000633955.1 Camelina sativa
AAATTCCATCTTATATAACTGTGGTGGAGCAACGCAACATGTATAATGCATTTAGATGGAATATATCTGGTTTTTGACCCAAACCAATTACAGTGGGGAGTACTCATGATAATTCGTTGGCCCGATGCGAACTTATTGACATATAGAGTCATTTATGTCAATTACATAACTTGGTTTCACCACCATTGTCAATTAACCAAATACTCTCACAAACTC
>NW_010953892.1:0-216 GCF_000633955.1 Camelina sativa
GTTTACTACAAAATTCTTTGCCAATGGTGTACTTGATCGTTACAAAGCACGCTTGGTTGCAAAGGGCTTTCATCAACAATATGGAAAAGACTATGCGGAGACCTTCAGCCCCGTTATCAAATCGACAACGCTTCGTCTCGTTCTTGATGTTGCTGTTAAAAAGTCTTGGCCACTCAAACAGTTAGATGTCAACAATGCCTTCCTACAAGGTGATCT
>NW_010953893.1:0-216 GCF_000633955.1 Camelina sativa
CATACTTACCAACTCGTGTCCTACCTGAAGAACCACCACCACCACCAGAAGGAGTCGATCGTGAAGGCGTTGTTCGAGAAGCCATCTCTCTTTCTCTCAATCTCTCAATCTCTCAATCTCGCTTGCTTTTATAGATATAGATAGATCTCTTTCTTGCTAATGAATCATTAGGAGGAGGAGGAGGACCTCTTCTTCTTGCATGGCTGCCATACTTGG
>NW_010953894.1:0-216 GCF_000633955.1 Camelina sativa
TACCGTGAAGACATTTTTCCAACCAGACTTGACATTACTAACTCGACTAAGAACCATTTGAGACACACATCGGACTATAAGCTCTCTAATCTCTGCGGAACTACTTTTCTGCATAACAATGACGAATGGGCGAAGAAACTCATGCTGGAAATGGTAGTTTGCTAGCTCTTCACGTTCCAAGAACTTCATGGAAAGCTGACGAAGCGAGTCCATTAC
>NW_010953895.1:0-216 GCF_000633955.1 Camelina sativa
TTTGTTCATTTGACAGAGGAGGGCAGAGACCGTGTGGACCCAAATAGAGGCGACTTTAAAGCAGATTGAGATTGGTGGAACAGAAGTCGAGTGTTTCAAAGCATTGAAGAGGCAAGAAGAGATGGCTGCATCTTTCAGGAAAAAGAATTTGCAAGACGAAGTGGTAAAGCAAAAGGAGACAGAGAGAAAACTGCAAGCGCGCTATGGGAATCTGTC
>NW_010953896.1:0-216 GCF_000633955.1 Camelina sativa
CCCCCAATTTGAGAGCTTTGACCCTAAATCGGATCGCGAATTTGTACAGCTAACAAAATAAAAATAAAAAAGGTCAGGTTTTTAAGCTGAGTACCCCGTACGAACGAAGGAGACAATTCGTAACAGTATTACACAATATGTTGAATTTGTCGAAAAAAAACTTTTCGCCTTTTTCAATAAAAACTTTGATGAGCGGATATGGTTTCTTCGTCGACG
>NW_010953897.1:0-216 GCF_000633955.1 Camelina sativa
ATATGTGACAATCCAATGCATTTGACTAATTGTAATAGTTGGGATGACTTTGGAGTGTTTAGACAACACTTAAACCCGTTTTAACTCAAATCAAACTAAAACCAGGAAAACATTGATTCAAAGCAGTAAACGGCTTTGTTACAGTTTATAGGGTCAGAATATGTTACAAACCAATGAATTTGACTAATTGTAAGAGTTTGGGATGAATTTGGAGTG
>NW_010953898.1:0-216 GCF_000633955.1 Camelina sativa
GACGGGAGCTTCCTGTTCTATGGAGCAGAAATGAGAAATAATCATCAATTCAATTCGACGACATATTCTCTCTTGAAAAAAAAAAGCCTTTTAAAATTATATATTGTGTGTGTATATAAATCTTTTTATATAGCAACTAGAGATTACTTAGAACTGTTTGTTTTCTTTATCGTTAACTAGTCCTTTCACACTTTAACTTTAAGATATGTTAAAGTA
>NW_010953899.1:0-216 GCF_000633955.1 Camelina sativa
TAATACAATGATATGAAGCACAAATTTTGTTTAATAAAAAGTTAACATATGGTTTTAGACTTATAGTTTTCTATAAATTTAAAGATTGTATACGTACTCATAAAACTTGTGCCGTTTATGCTGAACAGTGGTGATCATGATATGGTGTTGCCTTCCATTGCAACTCAAGCCTGGATAAAATCTCTCAATTATTCAATCACTCATGATTGGAAGCCT
>NW_010953900.1:0-216 GCF_000633955.1 Camelina sativa
GCACCCTCTCCATCTCGCAACTGTTCCCAGCCTCTAGAAGCTGGTTGCGGAGCTCGACCTCATGTAGCCTATTCTTGGCAGCTCACCCATTTTCTTCAACTTCCCCCTGAGGTCCTCATTGGTAATTCCGAGGTCCAGAACCTCTACCTCGGCCTTCTTCATTTGAGCTCGAATCTGCTCGGCTTTCTCCACAGTATTTACGTTCTCAGCTTCTAG
>NW_010953901.1:0-216 GCF_000633955.1 Camelina sativa
CAATACCCTAAAACGAACTGCGTCGGGTACTCATTCGCATAGTTTGCCAAATTATCTCTGAAAACAAACCACAAGATTTTGTGTCAATTCCAATTAAGAAAAAGATTGGATCTTTGAAGAATAGGAGGAAAAAGATTTATACTTGAGCAAACGGAGATCAGAGATGCTTCTGGGGAGTTTGAGTTTGCCAAATTCAGCAGCGGGCATGGTGAGGTA
>NW_010953902.1:0-216 GCF_000633955.1 Camelina sativa
GACCCTGAGTTACTGAGACTCGCTCCAGAGCTAAACACCAAGGTAGTCGAAACCGTCTTGAATGGATTCAAAAGGTGGGGTTTGGCTTATCAGTTCTTCAATTGGGTTTCTAAACAGGATGGTTATAGAAACGATATGTATGCTTACAATGCCATGGCTTCTATCCTATCACGTGCTCGACAAAATGCCTCACTGAAAGCTTTGGTTGGAGATGTT
>NW_010953903.1:0-216 GCF_000633955.1 Camelina sativa
ATGGAGTGTGTGATCATTCAATGGGGTTTCCTCATTGTTTAACGGTTTAACAATGCTAGGAACCCCAACATTCGGAACTAAGGGTAAAGGAATAGCAACTCTAGTTTCCTGAATGGTTATATCACATACTTTATCACTCCCACTAAACTCACCATTCTCAAAAAATCTTGCATTATTGGTTTCTACTATTCTCGTACTATGGGATGGACAATAAAA
>NW_010953904.1:0-216 GCF_000633955.1 Camelina sativa
ACTTTGGAAGTTATACTTCCACCAAACAAAAATGTACTTTGTCTACTATGCAAATTCTCATATCATGTTTTCATGACGTTACCATTTCAACTAATTAACCGACAAGATAGAATTAGATGACAAACAAAAAGTTAGCTTTCAATTTATTTTGCCAAAGGCGAAGTCTTAATACCACCAAACCATTGCCAAACAAAGCAAACATCTGAGGAGTGAGGA
>NW_010953905.1:0-216 GCF_000633955.1 Camelina sativa
AATAATTTTATCCAGCTTAGAGTTATCGTTTATATCACCCCCATATCCATGGTCTGCACTCTCAAATAAGAAAGGATGATTGCAGCATTTCTTCAACTCCACCACGATGTTTAAAAGTGAAACCTGTTGATTGTAACTCAGAGATTGTTAGCTTGACAATTATAATACCTGCAAACTTAAGAAGTTGAATAATCATTAAAGTAATCCACCCAACCT
>NW_010953906.1:0-216 GCF_000633955.1 Camelina sativa
AGTAACACCATTGTTTCTTTCTCTAGAGAGGATTTTAGGGAAAAGTACAATGGAAACTTGGTGGATGCTAGCAGAATATGTTTCAATGTGTGGAAGAACATGTCACCAGAGGTATTCATATTATTAAAAAGACCTCTTTTTTTTTTTTGCATCCTTAATGCTTCTTGTCTTTCAGGAACAAAAACCCTTCAATGCTCGTGCTATGGAGGTTGATTT
>NW_010953907.1:0-216 GCF_000633955.1 Camelina sativa
GCTCAGTCTGCAGTGAGTTCCAGCAGTCCACTTGTGCAGTCATGCCTGAAGCTGTTAACAACGCTTCTCGACAATAAAAATATAACTTTATCATCTGAGCAGTTGAAAATGTTGGTTCAGTTCCCCATGTTTGTTGATCTGGAGAATCTGGAGTCAGACACATCCTTTATTGCTCTTTCACTCCTCAAGGCCATCGTGAAACGGAAGCTTGTGGTT
>NW_010953908.1:0-216 GCF_000633955.1 Camelina sativa
AAGCCTTTTTTGTTGTCTTAATCTCAGGATATTGCAGCAAAAATCTTTCCAAGCAGAAGCTGTCTTCACGGAACCTTCAGGTGATGATGAGTCTTTGCAGAATGAGAATGTCAATCAAGTCAATGGCAATCCAAATGCTTGCTGGAATGTGTAAAGTTGATTTGAATAGTTGTTTTGAATCTCTTTGCTTATAGTCATGAATCTCTGTTTTGAATC
>NW_010953909.1:0-216 GCF_000633955.1 Camelina sativa
TCGCTTCACACCTAATGAAAAGAAGAAAAACCGGATTAAACCATAACTTCCAGAAAGAAAATTCCGGTTTAGTTTAAGTTCGGTTTATGCTTACCAGTTTTGATACGTTCCGATGAGACCACGCTCGTAAATGACACCGAGAGTATTGAGCTTAGCCTCGACCGGGACTACGTTCATGACCCAGACTGGATCATCAGCTAGAGCCGCCGCGAAACC
>NW_010953910.1:0-216 GCF_000633955.1 Camelina sativa
AGAGATGAGGAGGCTCGGGTTTGTACCAGACACGAGCTTTGTGTTGCACGACATAGAGTCTGATGGTCACAAGGAAGATATGTTGACTACTCATAGTGAGAAGATTGCGGTTGCGTTTGGGCTAATGAAACTTCCTCCGGGGACAACCATTAGGGTTTTCAAGAACTTAAGGACTTGTGGAGACTGTCATAATTTCTTCAGGTTCTTGTCGTGGGT
>NW_010953911.1:0-216 GCF_000633955.1 Camelina sativa
ATCGTGCGGCGATGTTTAACAGTAAATCCTGATTTACTAAGCCTCAACTGCACAAGCTGTCCATCGTCAGGGTGGGTTCCCTGGTCAAAAATCACACACCAAGTCGTCAGCACTTCAAAATGTTGAAATAGCCCAGCTAGAAATGCAATAATTTTAACCTTTATATTAGTCTTACCAGTGTCAGAGGATAGCGTAATAATTCAAGAGCATTTTCAA
>NW_010953912.1:0-216 GCF_000633955.1 Camelina sativa
CAGCAGCAAACACACACTTTTTCAAGTTTGCGTAGAGTTGCTCTTCATGGAGGGTAAACAAGACAACCTCTAGGTATTTTACATGATCAGTCAAATTAGAGCTATATACCAATATATCATCAAAATACACCACTACGAATTTATTGATAAACGATCTCAAAACATGGTCCATAAGACGCATAAAGGTAGAGGGGGCGTTAGAAAGACCGAATGGCA
>NW_010953913.1:0-216 GCF_000633955.1 Camelina sativa
AATCCAATTTTTTGCAAACCTTGATTTAGCACAGGCATGAAAAAAGCTAGTATTTTGATCTCCATTAGTCATCCACAAGTTTCGACTCTTTTGTTGCCAGTGTTTTTCTTCATCATTATAAGCTTTTGTCAATTCATCTTGTAGAGTAGGGATAGTTCTCCGCAAGTTTGAATCCAGACTCTCCATTGCATAATTTAAACGTGATTGAATTGTGAC
>NW_010953914.1:0-216 GCF_000633955.1 Camelina sativa
GAGACCAAGTGAATATTAAGTGCATATATCATGTACGGACGAGCTTTCGTTGGATCTTTTGACTGACCAGTTTCCATGATGGAAACCATCTCCCAATAGCATTCTAGAGACCACTCCATATGGTACAAGTAAGACATCCATTATAACCCTACACACATTTCGTTTCCATTGTCTTTTTCTTCCGCGAATCTAGAAAGTGAAAAAGAAGAGACAACC
>NW_010953915.1:0-216 GCF_000633955.1 Camelina sativa
TTTGATCTCTCCTTCAACCGATTGACTGGTCCTATACCAGAAGAGCTTGGCGACTGTGTGGTAGTGGTAGAGATTTTACTGAGCAACAACCATCTCTCCGGAGTAATCCCAGCTTCACTCTCTCGTTTGACCAACCTTACAATTCTGGATGTATCTGGAAATGCCCTTACTGGCTCCATTCCAGAGGAGATGGGCCACTCTCCTAAGTTGCAGGGA
>NW_010953916.1:0-216 GCF_000633955.1 Camelina sativa
AATAAAAATTCAGAATCAAGATGGTTCTGTAGTGATACTCAAGGATGTAAAATACATTCCGGATGTGAGTAGGAATCTGATTTCTTATGGGATGTTAGAAAAATCAGGCTGCAGGTATAAGGGAAGTGATTTCATGGTTCACTTCTACAAGGATAATAAAAAGGTGATATCTGGGAAATATCACGATGGGCTTTATTATCTTCAAGGCACAGTTGT
>NW_010953917.1:0-216 GCF_000633955.1 Camelina sativa
CTTCCACGATGTGCAAGAGGCTGAAGGCTTTGTTTATGGACTCGGCTTTAGAATCATCTCTGATCGTCTAAAGCGCAGACAACAACAACAGATCCACCTTGCCATGATGACCAGATGCTATGGTCCACCTCCACAACCACCACCACCGCCTCCTCCACCACTACCACCGCCGTTTCCGCTACTCAATCCGATGTTTGTTCCTGGGTTTCCTCCTTT
>NW_010953918.1:0-216 GCF_000633955.1 Camelina sativa
GTAAGAAAAATAATTTACATAACACTATCAACAAGTCCAAAAAAAAATTCAGAATAACAACAACATATATATTTCTTTTTTCAATAGTATAGATAACTTATGAAAACATCCTCGCACGTACGTGCGGGTTCGAATCTAGTTTTCATGTGTTTTGTTCTCACTCGCACAGTTTCGACAATCACTTCCAGAAAGGTCACCCATCATGAAGTTCTCTCA
>NW_010953919.1:0-216 GCF_000633955.1 Camelina sativa
ACTATTCGGTAACTTACAGAACAAGACAGTAAATTACTGACGTGTTACCGAAAATGTCTGCAATTGGATTCGCCACGTCGGTATTCTCGTTTCCTCGGATAAAGTTCCCGCGTCAAATCCTTTACAATCGACGGTTTAGACGTGCGGCAATCGTAAGCGCGCCACTTATTCCACAGCTTGAGGTTTCAAAAATGACAGAACGCACAACCGTTCACG
>NW_010953920.1:0-216 GCF_000633955.1 Camelina sativa
TAAACTATCCAAACCATGTATGCAACGGTACTAAAGAAAATGCATAACAGTTAGTAAGAAACAAGGTAAAAATTCTACGGTCGCCGAGAAATGTAGTTGCAAGTATTCATATATGATCATTTCCCAAAGCCTTTACGATATGCTACAGGTCAAATGGTAAACCATAACTTTTTTACCTCATCAAGTAGCTATTTTGATGGTTAAGTTTCAGTACAC
>NW_010953921.1:0-216 GCF_000633955.1 Camelina sativa
ATTCTACTTGGTGCTGCGAAAGGCCTTGAGTTCCTTCACAAACAAGAGAAACCTGTCATATACAGAGATTTTAAGCCTTCCAACATCCTCTTGAGCTCGGTAATTCGAATGCTTCTCGTCTTATATTTGCATTACTAAATATCTATTGTTATGTCAAATAACTTGAAGTCTCATATCTGAAACTTACAGGACTTCAGCTCTAAGCTTTCAGATTTC
>NW_010953922.1:0-216 GCF_000633955.1 Camelina sativa
GCTTACATAAGTATTTAACTGCCTGACAAAGCTGGAGAAATTGTTGTGCTTGAAATACTTGGGTAAGAGCACCTTGGAGAACTCAGGCACGTTCCAGACGACGAAGCTGTTGTTCCCGCTGCTCCAAGACACGACCTCATTTGTCAACGGATCATCAACCATGTCGTATGTTTTGCTCAAGAAAGGCGGCACAGAGTTCACCGGCGGCGGTATAGT
>NW_010953923.1:0-216 GCF_000633955.1 Camelina sativa
AACTGTCACAATAGGTTCAAAGTCAGATGATAGCGAGTTGGGGGCTAGGAAGCACACAGCAATCATTTCCCCGGTTATCGACAAGAGGTTATTGGATTTGAAGACTTGTGACTCGGACGAGGAAACTACTTGCCATAGCCCTGAGTCACCACCAGATGTCCCTAAAGGATATTTGGCTGTATATGTTGGACCCGAGCTCCGGAGATTTATCATACC
>NW_010953924.1:0-216 GCF_000633955.1 Camelina sativa
ACATCGACACTGTAATGTTTACGAGATGCAATGATCAAGAGGCTCTGCACGATTGCAATGAGCCACCCAAACAGCTTTATGAACCTGATGAGGATATAGCATCAACAAAAGAGTGATTCACAGAGAACCTTTTTTAAGATGTTGCCAAAGAAAGTTTTACCTTTTAGTGCCGTATTTCTGGTAAGTGCGGACAAAGACTAGCGTGAATATCATATG
>NW_010953925.1:0-216 GCF_000633955.1 Camelina sativa
CACGGGTTCGGCCCCTGACCGAGACGACCGAGACGCCCCGGACAGCTCCGAGACGCACGACCGAGACGCCCCGGACAGCTCCGAGACGCATGACCGAGACGCGCCGAGTAAGACCGAGGACTTGCACCGTGCACGAGACAACGTTCGGCCAACGTTCGGCCAACGTTCGGCCAACGTTCCAGTGAACCTCCCGAGAGCAAGACAGAGACACATATT
>NW_010953926.1:0-216 GCF_000633955.1 Camelina sativa
AACTTCGGGCAAAATTGTAAAACTTCCAATTCTTGTTCTCTCATCGGATAAACAAGGATGTCGATCGATGTCGAGGTGCTGTCGATCGACACCTTCACTCTGTTTCGACTCCAAGTTTATTTCCTCCGGGTTAAATGCTCTAAAATGTCCAAATTGCTCCACTTTGCTTCATCCGTGCCAAAATCCTAGAAAACCTGTAATGACACAAAAACAACC
>NW_010953927.1:0-216 GCF_000633955.1 Camelina sativa
ACAGCGTGTTTCACAGAATCACCAACCTTTCGGAATTTGAATTTAGTAAGTTGGTCAATGTCTTCTTTCGAAGCTCCTTCCTGCATTTTTCAACAGATTCTCAGTGGAACAAATCCAACTTTCTGGGAGGTAAAAAAGGCAAAGGAAACAGGTTATGAGATTAGTTACCTGTTCTGCTACAGCGTATAGAACTGCAATGATGCAAGGCAAGCAGCA
>NW_010953928.1:0-216 GCF_000633955.1 Camelina sativa
ATAATTTTCATTTATATTTATTCTCTAGTTACAGCATCAGCTCCATTATTCAAGTTGTACAACTAAATCAGCTTCTCTCTCTACTGTGTCTTATTTTTTCTTGCTAATTTGAAGGCTGGCCTTGTAACGACTCTTAGCACAAAGACAATCGTCTTTGGTGCTACAAATCCTAAAGGACAATATGATCCTGATCAATGTATCCACTTCAGAAATAGT
>NW_010953929.1:0-216 GCF_000633955.1 Camelina sativa
GATTTTACAATTAAACAAAATTGTATTTCAATTTGGGTTTATAAAAATATGATTAGGGTTTAAATTACATAATTAAACAAAATTATATGTCGTTTTGAATTTATAAAAAAGTAATTTAGATTTACATATTATAACTAAAAACTATAATATAATGTTTAGAATTAATAAATTTAAAATTGAATGATATACAGATTTTGTTTCTTTAATTAATAATTT
>NW_010953930.1:0-216 GCF_000633955.1 Camelina sativa
GAGCACACATGTATGCTTCTGAAACCATTAACATTAAGCAACGACGAATTCGAAGTTGATGAGTCGGATGAACTGGGCTTCTTTGCTCCCTTCTATAAAGGTTCATTGATTCGTTAACTGAAATCAATTGTTTCTGTATCTCCTAAGTATGGTTTGTTTTAATTTAATGTTTTGGCCAATTCTTCTACTCTGTTCAGATTTCAGGATAAGGTTTTC
>NW_010953931.1:0-216 GCF_000633955.1 Camelina sativa
GAGGAAGATGGACATACACCATTGCTAAAGCTGAGATGTGTCTACATAGATTCTTTGACAAAGGAAACTACAAAGCTTGAAAGTCACGTGCTTCAGATTCGAAGACCAGAAAAGGTTAGTGAAGAAGAAGTTGTTCCCATTGAAGTTGTCAGGCAAAGAAACAGATTCTTAGCTGCAGAGGCAATAGCTCAAGCAAGAACTTTAGCAGAGCATGGA
>NW_010953932.1:0-216 GCF_000633955.1 Camelina sativa
ACACATGTCATCGTGAGTTTAGGCACGTTGCAAGTGATGCTCATTAAGACGTAATTATTATGAAATAATGACTATAATAATTATGGTTAGTAGCATCAAAGAGAGAAAGAAGAATTGTTGGGGAATAATCAAGTACCTTAGGTGGGATGTTAGGACACTCAAGACGGAACTCGTGCATGATCCAAGTAGTTTTGATCCCATTTGGTGCTCTGTTCC
>NW_010953933.1:0-216 GCF_000633955.1 Camelina sativa
ACAGTACTATTGCTGACAAAACACCCTGCAATAGTTGTCAGTCAGTTTAAGTGACCATTTCCATTCGAATACCGATCAGAGCATAGATTTAACTAACCAGATTCGGGCAGATTACAACAACTTGCTTCTCTAATAATACTCCAGCAAGCAGTGACATAATCTGGAAGGAAGAATATACTTTTTAACTACAGATAAATATTACCAGCACAAAAAAAA
>NW_010953934.1:0-216 GCF_000633955.1 Camelina sativa
GAAGAAGAAGGAAGAAAGAGAAACGAAATAGCTCACAGATAAGAGTAATTGTCTTCTAGACAAGGAACGTGGAAGATCTTCATCGTCTTCTTCCTTCGATCGATCGTTGTAAATCCTCAACCGCCTGAATCATCATCATCTCACTCTACTAAAACTAGGAGTTATCGAATTCGGTTCACCAGAATCGGTTCGAACCGGAACAAACCAAATCAAATT
>NW_010953935.1:0-216 GCF_000633955.1 Camelina sativa
ACTGATAAGTTGAGCGAGTCACTATACGAGAGGTCCTTGGAGAGAGAGGAGGACTCACCCGACGTCATCTACCTCACTCACCTCACCACACACGACTCCATCTACCAAATGCGCCTTGGCTTCCCTTCCCTCTCCTCTTTCCCCTTGTGGAATCGATCCCCATGGTATCTCACATGCTTCATGTGGCCCTTCACTCTCCTATGCTCATTTGTTCTC
>NW_010953936.1:0-216 GCF_000633955.1 Camelina sativa
AAGTTAGCGACGGGTGAACCGCCACTTGCGGGCACGGTGCCCATGTCGCTTGGCAGAAACCCGGCAATGGTGGCACCCATGGCCGGTGCAAGGGGCGTACCGGAGTTATCAACAACATACGATTGAATGCCCAAATTAACTTGGGCAACCGAGTTTTTAAGAGTGAATTGCCGCACCAATTGGTTGGCGGCATAGGCTGCATTAATTTGCGCGCTG
>NW_010953937.1:0-216 GCF_000633955.1 Camelina sativa
TCGTGCATAATCCTGAGGTCATCGATTGATTCAGAATACCTGTATCAGCAAAAGATATAAGCATGCAACCTTAACAGGCATTCAACAAGAAATTTCCGTATGTAGGAACAATCACAAGGCACATAAATTTACGCACTTGGCATTCTCTCGGTTCAGCCTATGATTTATATTGTTAATCTGAGCACTAAGCTGCAAAGGAGTGGCCCCATCCCAAGG
>NW_010953938.1:0-216 GCF_000633955.1 Camelina sativa
TATTATGATGCAGAAATTGGTTCAAAAGTGTCTTCAAAAGTGGCATTTGATGTATTCACAAAATATCAGAACCAAGAAGTTAAGAACCCATTAAATTTGTGGGTTTGGTACTTTTTTTTCATCCCTAAATTTGGTACGCCTGAATCGATGCTTAACCTGTAGTTGCGCAGATTAAATACAACTTCATGGTATATAATTTATACAACGGTCTAGTGA
>NW_010953939.1:0-216 GCF_000633955.1 Camelina sativa
TATTAACGAGTTGAAAGTATTCTATTAATTTTGATCAGTTGCACATTTTTTATTTGGACGTTAAATACCTCGTCTTTTTTGGTTGGAAGAAAAATACATCATTTAATTAAAACGTGCGATTTAATACCAAAACTAATAAATTTTGTTAGTTTCATACCTACGATTTGTCGACAAAAATAAAATTCCGTTTTTACCCTTACTATATCAATTAATAAT
>NW_010953940.1:0-216 GCF_000633955.1 Camelina sativa
AAACTTCAATATCACTTACTTAGTCCTGCCTCCAGTGTAAGGCTTGTGCTCACCATCAACGAAGAAAAGAAGAGTAGGGAAGCCCTGAACGCTATGCTCCTGAGTCAGCTCATTCTCCTCAGTCGCATCGATCTTAGCCAAAACGACACCAGAGTCCTTAAGCTCGGTCGCAGCTGCAGCATACTCAGGAGCAAGAGACTGACAATGACCACACCA
>NW_010953941.1:0-216 GCF_000633955.1 Camelina sativa
CACTCTTAAAGTTTCGTATCGAGTTTTACATGATATGATCCTCACATCTAATAAACCATATACGTCAGTGTTTTTTTAGTCATCCATTGGATTATATATATATATAACTTATAATACTCAAAGATCATACATACTTTTGGATTTTGATCTTTACCTTTTTTTCATAATGGGGGTGTAATTGTTTCCTAAAACATCTACCTATTAATATATTATTTA
>NW_010953942.1:0-216 GCF_000633955.1 Camelina sativa
TGAGTAAGATGGATGACCAAGTCTCTTATGCCAGGTACCAACATCCACCACAGCATTGATCGAAATAGATGGAGAAGTATCTAGAACATAGAGCTTTCCAATCCGTCTGCCTTTACCAATCGTCACCCCCTTGATAGGATCCTGTATTTCGCAACAAGAAGTATCAAAGGTCACTTTGGAGCCAATGTCATCAGTCAAAGAACTGATACTGATAAG
>NW_010953943.1:0-216 GCF_000633955.1 Camelina sativa
AAAAAAATTGATTCAAAGCAGTAAACAGCTATGTTACTATTTCTAGGATCAGAATGTGTGACAGTCCAATGCATTTGTATAATTTTAAGAGTTCAGGATGAATTTGAAGTGCTTAGACACCACTTTTACCCATTTTGTCCCGAAACAGGCTAAAACAAAGAAAACAATTTAAAACCGATAGGAACATTGATTTGAAGCAGTAAACAGCTATGTTAC
>NW_010953944.1:0-216 GCF_000633955.1 Camelina sativa
GAATCAATGTTTTCTCTTGGTTTTAGCCTGTTTTCTCGGTTTTAAGCATGTTTTTAGATAAAACATGTTTAAGTGTTGTCTAAACACTCCAAATTCATCCCAAACTCTTACAATTAGTCAAATGCATTGGATTGTACCACATTATGACCCTAGAACATTAACATAGCTGTTTACTGCTTTGAATCAATGTTTTCTCGGTTATAGCCTGTTTCGGGA
>NW_010953945.1:0-216 GCF_000633955.1 Camelina sativa
TCTGTATTGAACTGTGACGCCTACGTAAAATTAAAAATACAAATCACTAAACAAAAGAAGAAGAAAAAAAAAACATTTCAAGAAACCACTAAAATAATGATAGCTGATTATATACTCAAACATGAACAATGTGTTACATACCAAATTGAGATTTCTTGATTTTTAATATTTTCTCAGTTTTGCAGTAAGTTTCAAATCTAAGCAAAATACAAATTA
>NW_010953946.1:0-216 GCF_000633955.1 Camelina sativa
TTAAAGTAGTTTTTTTAGTAGAATGAGTGTGGTTTATATATAGCTTATCTTCTTATGATGTGAACGATTATAAATTCAGGTGAGACCAGAGACAATCGGGCAGGCAAGTAGAGTAGGCGGAGTCAGTCCTGCTGACATAACAGCTTTGCTCATAACACTAGAATCAAACCGAAGGAGAACTCAAGAGGTAAAGAGAGGAAAAATACTAGAGCATGC
>NW_010953947.1:0-216 GCF_000633955.1 Camelina sativa
TATTAGCCTTGAGATACCCGTGAACGCTGAGATGGACTGCATGAATAAAATTGTCCTGTATTCAACTCCTGTCAAGTATTTCCCCCCTGTCTCTCTTAGCTTACCAAACACCATGTTAGCCGCGAAAATGGGGAAAAGAACTGTGACCATTCCTGTTACTACCACTTTCGAACCTGTTTTCTTAACCATCCCAACATCCATCTTAACACCTTCGAG
>NW_010953948.1:0-216 GCF_000633955.1 Camelina sativa
AGGTCGCCGTCTGGCAGAAGCTCGATCATCCCAACGTCACAAAGGTAATTACATTTACAAAGCCACAAGACAACCAACCCTTTTGACTACACACTACATGTTTTGTTTTCTTTATAACAACTTCTCTCTCTCTCTCACACACACACAGTTTATAGGAGCATCCATGGGGACCTCTGATCTGAAGATCCCCCCTCCTGGTGATTCTGGCGGACGTGG
>NW_010953949.1:0-216 GCF_000633955.1 Camelina sativa
AAAGATCATAAACATGAACTTAGATATGTAAACCATCAATAAGAGACCGAACATAACCATGGATTTGAAGTCAGAAAGCAGCCGCATACGATCTTTAAGATCATTCAAAGCGGAAAGCGTTTCTTGAGCTTTGGAACGGTCATCCCAAAAAGAGGTATCAGTAGCTTTAGATTCCAAATTAGCAATCTCTTGTTCAAGTTGCTGCAAACCAGCTGA
>NW_010953950.1:0-216 GCF_000633955.1 Camelina sativa
TCTCTCTCTCTCTCTCTCTCTTAAAGTTTTAGCATTTAGGTTTATTTTATGTGCACAGGGAAAAAGGAGAGGTAACATGGAGGGAGGATTCAGTTGTGTGGTAGAGGAATTAATATAGTTAGTAGGTTGCATATCTTCAAAAAATTTAGGTTTCATTAAAACTAACCTAATAAATGTTATCATTACAGGTACTTTAATCTTTTTACGTCACAAATG
>NW_010953951.1:0-216 GCF_000633955.1 Camelina sativa
TTACTTAATATTTTCTATCAAGCATCAGGACATAGGAGGCATGTAATTTGACTTTCAGTTCTGACATATAACCATGATTAAATCGTAGAGCAAGATTATTTTGATGCCAGAAGAATCAATTATATTTGATTAAAAAGTTGTGATAATCAACTGACTGAACTACTAAACTCCCTACAGTGATAAATGGGCCAAAGAAAACAAACTACGTACTATGTA
>NW_010953952.1:0-216 GCF_000633955.1 Camelina sativa
TGTAGCTTTAGGGAACATCATAGTCCATTTGCCTCCATTAGCACAGGTAGGATCTTCCCATTTCGGATCAATCTTATGTTTGAAGCAGTAGAGATCGGCCCCTGGAACCCACTTGGTTGGAGGATGACTGTTATTGTAAAGACTGCATCAAGTAATCAACAACAGCCCTTTATCACATACAACTGATACAAGAAGTTAACAAGTTTTTAAACTCAT
>NW_010953953.1:0-216 GCF_000633955.1 Camelina sativa
TTATACCTGAAATGTAACTTAGCATGCTGAGATCTCGAAGCCAAACGGTTGGGAGAACAGCTAGGGTGGTAAGCAGAGCAAATAGATGAGGTGCATCTAACTGTAACCCTCCAATACTTAGACTGGCATTTGGAAACATAGATGAAAGATTATCACTTTCCAAAATGATGTATTCAACACTCATAGCCTGCATGCACATAAAACATATATATCAAA
>NW_010953954.1:0-216 GCF_000633955.1 Camelina sativa
GCCTCTCACTTCCTCTTCCCATTCCCTATGGTGAGTAGCTCAAAGCTCTGGAGCGTGATATCACGAGCAGTCCTCGACGGCGCAGCTCGGGCAAAAGAAGAAGACGATGGTCTAGAGGTCGGGTCAGGAACAAGCTGAGTCCTTTGAGCTGTTGAGGAACGGCCATTGTTTGGGATGACTCTGCTCGAGCGGTTCTCTGTGAAATCAGCTGAAGAA
>NW_010953955.1:0-216 GCF_000633955.1 Camelina sativa
CTCAAAAGCACTCAAGCCTCAGACCAAATCAACACTCAGCTCAATTCTTCCTCGAGCAATGGCTTAACCGTGTTTGCCCCTACCGATAACGCCTTCAACAGCCTCAAATCAGGAACCTTAAACTCATTGTCCGACCAGCAAAAAGTTCAGCTTGTTCAGTTCCATGTCCTTCCCACGCTCTTGACCATGCCTCAGTTTCAAACCGTTAGTAACCCC
>NW_010953956.1:0-216 GCF_000633955.1 Camelina sativa
TGACTCTCTTGATTCCTTCATAGCCTTGTACAGCAGCTGAGATACACAAGTATGAAATCCATTAAACATGTTAACATAACAAAAACATCATAAGCTAAACCACCTAGAGACTAAACAGTCACACAGTTTCTTCCATGAACCTGTCCGTGAAATCCATGATTCAAACCTAAAACAAAAATTTCAACAACCAGTTAGCAAATTCAAGATTCGAGAATC
>NW_010953957.1:0-216 GCF_000633955.1 Camelina sativa
GAAGAGTCTAGTAAAAAGCTTTATGACTTGGGAAACAAGTAAGAAAAGGAGCCTTAGCAATTAAGAAAAAAAGAAAAGGAGCCTTAGCAATTAAGAAAGAAGCCTCCGTTCCACTAGAGAAATCAGTAAGAAACCTTTCCTAAGACTGAAAAACAAAAGAGAAAAAGGATAAAAGAGAAGAGATGAAGTTAAAGGGTAGAACTAGGACATTATGGG
>NW_010953958.1:0-216 GCF_000633955.1 Camelina sativa
ATGCATCCTATGCTCCATATATCAATGGCAGGAGTATACTGCAGCAAAGAAAGAAAATCCGTTTTAAGCTAAGATTGTGATGTCATATAATAAGTGAAACATACAACTTTTGCAACAACAACAAAAAGAAAAAGAAAAGAGAATTGAATTTACTTTGGAGAAGAAAGAACCACAAAGTTCTGGTGCACGGTACCATCTTGTAGCAACATAGTCCTG
>NW_010953959.1:0-216 GCF_000633955.1 Camelina sativa
AGTTCCATTGACATCTGTAATTCTGTATGTGGGGCAAGTCTTCGGATTTTCCTTGACGAAATTGGATCAAAAACTGCTAATGATCCTAATATCTGTCAGTTTACATTAAGCTCTCAATTCAGTATGTTTTCTTTTGTCTCGTCCACTTTAATTCTTAGATATTTTGGTCTGCAGGAACTTATTTTGATGAGAAATGAGCGTGATTCGGTTGAAGAC
>NW_010953960.1:0-216 GCF_000633955.1 Camelina sativa
ATGTGCCGAGACATACGTCACTTACTACTGTTTAATTAAAACTCGCTCAGATATAAATCACATCACGTTTATGGTAACACGACTTTGGAGGTAGGAGTTGTCACTTCGTCCAACCTACTGCTGTCATTGTAGTGACCCTCACCAAGGGATAAAGTTTTGACGTCCATTTAAGTCCAAAAGACCGGGAAAAGGAAGGCAAAAAGAGGAGCTGGAAGT
>NW_010953961.1:0-216 GCF_000633955.1 Camelina sativa
TGAACCCTCCGCCGTCCGTTTCTTCTCTTCTCGTAATCCCCGGTCCGATAAGTTCGTCGTCGGTGCTGCTAAGCGCGCCGATGAGCAGCTCAAGGAGGACTCTGGGTCCAATAATGGCGGTTTGGTGGTTTCTAATGACGATTCTCGTATTGTGCCTTTTGAGCTTCATAAGGAAGCTACTGAGTCGTACATGTCGTATGCGCTCTCTGTTTTGCT
>NW_010953962.1:0-216 GCF_000633955.1 Camelina sativa
TGTCCTGTGGTGGTTGCTCCGGTACCTGCGGCTACTCCTGTCGCGGTGGCAGCAGTGGCAGCAGTTGCCGGAGCAACTGCCGAGTGCGTTCCCGTAGAGACCGGATGTGTTCCGGTAACGGTGCTAGTAGGGTGCTCTGCAATGTCACTGGTGGTACTATCCTTATACTGTTGTTGTTGGGCGGAGGTAGCAACGCCGGTTAGGTGCATGGGGTTA
>NW_010953963.1:0-216 GCF_000633955.1 Camelina sativa
ATAGAAGAAGAAGATGAAAAACTAGCTGTTACAAAGATGGGTTGCATGAAGGAGAGAGAAAGAGACATCATAATTATTTATTCCAACATTCCCCCTCAAGCTTGGTATAGGGAGATCGTGCCTAAAAATGGAGTTGTCTCATTAAAAACCTTACCAGGAAAACCCAATAGGAAAAACCATGGACAAGGGAAAAAGAGCACAACAATCACATTTTAG
>NW_010953964.1:0-216 GCF_000633955.1 Camelina sativa
GTCAAGCCAAGCTCGCCACAATCTCGTACTTCTTTGGTAGAGCTCGCGGAACTGATGGTTATACCGATCGAATAAGCATCAAGCTCGACACTCGATCTCGCGGGCATAATTGAGCTCGCCACTCAGTCTAATCACCATCTCGTCACCCTCGTCTCGTTACACCACCTCGTCATCATTTCTTACGCAGACTCTTGATCTCACCGTCGAGGTCATCGC
>NW_010953965.1:0-216 GCF_000633955.1 Camelina sativa
AGGCAGAGCAAGCGCTTTTACATGCTACTACACGTTTCCCGTTACGTGACCGGACTTGCAACCCAACCGGACACATCCTGTTTAGGTCGCTTACACAACCAACGTCGCTGCAATTACCTGAACCCTTCATCGGCGTTATCGATATCGCCAGGTTATATCTAACATTACAAATAATTAAAGTTGTATTAAATATGTGTTAAAGGAGGCAATTTTTAT
>NW_010953966.1:0-216 GCF_000633955.1 Camelina sativa
ACACATGAATATATGTAACACCGGAGTTAGATATGTCTAAGCCGAAGTTATAGCTATGTTCAGTAAGAAGAAGAAGACGAGACTATTTGACAATTAAAAAAAAATTATATTATTTAAATAATTTAAAATTTTTATCATTAGAAGAAGAGTAACAACTACAACAAAAAAAATTGGATACAAGATTTGATTAAGGTGTAATGCTACAAAACATAGTAA
>NW_010953967.1:0-216 GCF_000633955.1 Camelina sativa
GTGATACAGAACCATACGTGTGAGTGGCACGTGAGAAGGTATCAATTTAGTCGGCTTATCTCAAGCGGTACACGTGGAGGGTGAGGATTAAGCGGCTAAGAAGCCGTTGGGGAAGACATCAAAACAGTGTGATTGTTTTCATTTTGGATTATCATTGAAAATCTTATCAGAAAAAAATTGTAAAAACTTTCTAAAAATTACTTGTTGGGTTTCTCC
>NW_010953968.1:0-216 GCF_000633955.1 Camelina sativa
CTAACGTGGTAATGTGTACGTATAGGTGGTATTGTTACGCAAAGAGGAACACATCAAACTCATCAAATCTGGGGTCGTCAAGAATCTGGTATTGTCTACAAACAAAAGTTATTACTCCCCAACGGTGTGGTTGGTGGGGGATGGAATAGAGAAAGAAGAGCAGATGAAGGCAAAAGAAGGAACCCTCTTTGTCCCCTTTTCTCACTTTCCTCCGAA
>NW_010953969.1:0-216 GCF_000633955.1 Camelina sativa
AACGACCAGATGTTCCTGAGATCTCTGCTGGAACAAGAACTTGAGGCTTGCCTAATGCTATCCTTTTTCCAACTGTATTGGCGTAAAACAGACCAGGAATGGCTGGCACAAATACATCACTCCTTGAACTTATGTAGAAGTCAATAACATTTTCATATTCAGAATTTTCTAATTCAAGGTACTTCGATTTCTTATCTGACGGCATTATCGACTCCT
>NW_010953970.1:0-216 GCF_000633955.1 Camelina sativa
CATCACTCGAGAGTATAGCTCTTAACAATATTCTTCTCACAACAGGACATCCCATTGGAGTCTCATCCATCTATGCTTGCTGGCAGTCTGCGCTCAAGGAGTCGTTACTTTGATTTTGACAAGCTAGCCGAGGTCAGATATAGCATACTAAACACTTGCCTTGTTTGACAAGAAATCTGAATCTCAACAAATGTATATATCTGGAACCTTTTTTTT
>NW_010953971.1:0-216 GCF_000633955.1 Camelina sativa
ACCTCCGTAGCTAGAAGCAAGCTGCTGCACTCATCAGCAGCTGGCAGAAAATCACCATAGAGTCGCCAGAAGTGATCTTCCCGATCAAAAGCAAATAACAGAAGACACGCTAATCTGAGATCCCAATCAATCTGTAATAACCAAACACACTTTTTTAACAATGTAAAGGACTTTGAGAAAGATGATGATATCAAATAGCACAAAATGTGTTATTTA
>NW_010953972.1:0-216 GCF_000633955.1 Camelina sativa
AAACAATTTATTTGATTACATATCTTAATTAATGAGATTCTCATTAATTTCAATTCATGTGTTACATTTAATTATGTTTTTATAATTAATTATAGTTTTGTGAAAAAAAACAATTATCCACAAATATCCCATATATTCAGCTTCAAAAAACAATTATCCACAAACATTTAATTGTTTTTGTGAAAAATACAGTAAATACAGTAAATTATCCAAAAA
>NW_010953973.1:0-216 GCF_000633955.1 Camelina sativa
ATCTCTGAACTGCAAAGATTGCTTGTAGTCACTGATAGCAGTAACCATGACCACCAATATTATACTTAGCAAGATCCCTGTCCCATCATACATGCCCTTTGGAAATCCTTCTGTGGCAACTCCCACTCCTATCGATACTACAGCGCAGACCATAAGGATGATGAGGGTTATATCTTGAAGCGCCTCCCAAACAAACATTAAAAATGATCTGGCTGG
>NW_010953974.1:0-216 GCF_000633955.1 Camelina sativa
TTTCTCGGTTGAAGCATGTTTTGAGATAAAACGGGTTTACGTGTTCTTTAAACACTCCGAATTCATCTCGAACTCTTACAATTAGTAAAATGCATTGAATTGTTACACATTCTGACCCTAGAAATAGTAACAAAGCTGTTTGCTGCTTCGAATCAATGTTTTCTCTGTATTAGCCTCTTTCGAGACAAAATGGATAAAAGTGGTGTCTAAACACTC
>NW_010953975.1:0-216 GCF_000633955.1 Camelina sativa
CGTTAAGTTAACCGCTAACGCCGTTACAGCGTTCTCTTGCTTCATCAACACATTAACCAGGAAATGTTTCGTCCCTTTGCCTTGAAGCTCACGTTTCCACACTTTTAAAGTTCCGTCGGCGGATCCGGTGAATAGCAAATCGTCGAAACCAGCAGCCACCGTGTTGATCGCGTCGTCGTGAGCTTGAATCGATTCTAAACATTTCGAATCGGATAG
>NW_010953976.1:0-216 GCF_000633955.1 Camelina sativa
ATTCAATTCATTAGAAGGAAAGCACTAGACAGACCAGGTATTGTATTGAGGCTTTGAAATAATCATTACACAAAATTATTTAGTAAGCGTAAATTTTAAATTTTGCCTAATATTAAACATATTTTTGCAGAGTTAGTTTTATCTGATGAAGAGAAAAAGATATTTGCGCTACAAGATATAGACATTAGACTTAAAAGAAATGGGAGTTGTCTTGCT
>NW_010953977.1:0-216 GCF_000633955.1 Camelina sativa
ACTTTGTCTAATCTTTGCAGAGGAAAGCCTCAGCCTCCATTTGATCAGGTATGTTTTAAACCTATCTGGGCCTTGTTATAGCTTCTTGTCTTGCACTCTTAATATATTTTGGTCCAGCATACTTAACAGCTGTTAAATTGGTTTTCGCCCATATTATGGTGATCAGGGCCTGTTTAGCACTAAAATATTTAATACTGTAAAAACTCTGGTAACAAG
>NW_010953978.1:0-216 GCF_000633955.1 Camelina sativa
GGGCGTGGCCAGGGGAGAGGCGTATCAAATCGTACTTCCTAAAAAGCTCTGCTATAAAGGGTTCTAAAGACTCAAGAAACCCAGTGGGAGCTCGTGCTTTCGGTATGTGTGGCAATAAAACAAAAAAAACCATGAGTCTTGTGTAATGTTTCTGTTAAACCCCCTTGTGTGGTTTTCGAGTGTATCAATTTGATTTCGGATCTTTGTTTTAAGACT
>NW_010953979.1:0-216 GCF_000633955.1 Camelina sativa
GCATCATCAAGCACTTGACCTCGCTAGTGCTAAAAGGTTCCTTCTTTCTATCCATTACTCCCCTTAAGTCGTGTTCCAAGTGTTCCATGACCATATAAACATCATTATCATTTTTTCCTCCAACCACAACCTCCTTCACGTTCACAATCGAAGGGTGATTGCATGACAGAAGTATGTTAATTTCCCTCAACGATGTCAAAGGGAACCCATACTCTT
>NW_010953980.1:0-216 GCF_000633955.1 Camelina sativa
TATCATCTCCACTACAGGAGTCAAGGTGGATCAGTCCAAGGTGCAAGTGATGTTAGAGTAGCCAGTTCCCACCACGGTGACGGAGCTGCGTGGATTTTTGGGCCTCACCGGCTACTATCGCAAATATGTGCGAGACTATGGTCTCATTGCAAGGCCACTTACCAATCTCCTGCGCAAGGGACAGTTCACTTGGGGGTCGGAAGCAGAGGATGCTTT
>NW_010953981.1:0-216 GCF_000633955.1 Camelina sativa
GTGTTATCTAGCGTGGATGGAATAGTCATTTCGATCACTGGTCTTCTCGATGGTTGGCCATTTTCAGAATCATGACATGCTGAGTGAACCTCGTCCATGCTGACAGAGGCCAAAGATAGAACAGAGCCATTGATAACTTTTATTTGTTCTTGGAGATACAAAGAGTCAAGATAAAAGTACACGTAGCATACCTCTCCGCACCAATGTGTATAGTGC
>NW_010953982.1:0-216 GCF_000633955.1 Camelina sativa
TCAAAACTCTTTTCTTTTTCATGCTATTCTTTCTAGGGGACCGGCATACGGTTTCCAGGGAAAAGTACTACTTGTGTTTGAAGACAATGGATCTTCAAAAATCGGGGTTAGATTTGATAAGTCGGTACCAGATGGCAATGATCTTGGTGGCCTATGTGAAGACGACCATGGTTTTTTTTGTACTGGTAATTCCCGTGCTAATAAGTAATATCTACA
>NW_010953983.1:0-216 GCF_000633955.1 Camelina sativa
AACCATGGAAACAAAAGGCCGGATTCAGTGCGCGTAAACCCTATGACATAGATATTAATACGGCGTTTATTACAGAAGACATTTAGATGAAACGTTTAGGGCGAAACATCTAAAGAGATAATATCACTAAAAGATCTCAGATATAGATTTCGCCAACCACCAAAGGCCACAATTGTTGCACACCATGTCATAGTCTCGATACTTGAGAGAGTACAG
>NW_010953984.1:0-216 GCF_000633955.1 Camelina sativa
TTTCTTGAAGGTATAGAGTAACTTCTGGGGACAATCAACGGAGGTACTGGAAGCGGCGAGGCCACAATGTTGGTGGAAGATGGAGCAGCAACAGTTACAGTGTTTCTTTCTTGGTTCCATGCGGTTAGAGGCGCCGAGTGACCAACCAGACTCGGGGATTTTGCTCGTCTTGGCGGTGGTGCAAAGTGGCCTGGGGGTCTTGGAAGCTCGTGAAGC
>NW_010953985.1:0-216 GCF_000633955.1 Camelina sativa
TTTTTTTTTTCGACGTTGGCTTCTAGTGATAAGTGAACGCTTCCAAGCCAAATATAAAGCATGGGGCGATGACATTTGGTGTGCTTCCAGGACAATTGTTGTCACTCGTGTATCGTAAGTCTCTCATTGACTTGACAATGATTTTGCCCCAGCCACAAATTAAAGATATTTTCTTATCTCTTGTGTAAAGTTTACTTTTAGGAATCTTTTTCTCTT
>NW_010953986.1:0-216 GCF_000633955.1 Camelina sativa
AAGGGGAAACACTGAAGAGCTCGCTCTGCACTGTTTCTGTTCTAGGAGTCGAGGAGCCGTTTCATTTCTTGGACCAGGAAAGCATACAAAAGGTGATCGATACGTTCGAGAAGGTTCCTGAGGAAGAGGAGGATGCTGGTGAAGGTGAGGCCGAACCCGAGGCTGCTCTTGTTGCTGCTGGAACTGGGGAACAAGGTGGTTCAGGTGATCAAGATG
>NW_010953987.1:0-216 GCF_000633955.1 Camelina sativa
AAACTGAAACTAACTTGACAACATGTCATTAATTATATTATTCTTCAAAGCGATTTCCATTTCAGTCAGAGGCTCAGTTTTAGCAAGTAGACGGTCAAGAATTTTATGTTTGCTTTGCTTCTTTTCAATCATACTATGTTTCTCTTTCAAGGCAAATTCCTTTTGCCTTATCTCCCACATGTTCTGAAACTCGACAAGAGAAGCGCCTTCTGGCAA
>NW_010953988.1:0-216 GCF_000633955.1 Camelina sativa
TCCAGCAAATATAAACCTCCACGCGTGACTCATTAACGATACAAATGTTTCTCGAAAACGGCTCGGCCGATTTGCATCATTCAAAGTGCATTCGATTCTCCTCGTCGACAATTGGGGACCGAAAATGTGTCAAAAGTGACGAAATGTGAAAAATACCCGTTCAAAATGCGTTAAAACGGGTTCTTTTTACGAACGGGTACCCGGAGTGAAAAACGA
>NW_010953989.1:0-216 GCF_000633955.1 Camelina sativa
ACTACATTAACAATACTTTAGATCACACTGGAAAACAAAACTACAGAATTGTATATTCCTATGCAAAGCATGTTGTTATATTTTTTTTTTTTAACTTATGAACACGAAGTACAAGATATCAACTAATCTGTGTGTTGATGTGTGACTTACTTGCTGGTGTTGAGGAAGGGACTGAATGGTGTCGACTACTGGAGATTTAAACGTCTTGGACAATGC
>NW_010953990.1:0-216 GCF_000633955.1 Camelina sativa
AAAAAAAAAAAAAAGATTTGCAGAAGAAAATATTTATCAAAAGTTACATGTGTGTGTGTTCTGTTTTCCAAGTCAAGGGATTATAAATATCAAAGTCAGGATTAACATCGTACGGTTTCGCAAAGGGTGCATGCTTAACAATTGCAGTCCATCCTCCCACGTCAGTATTATTAAGTTTCAACGCCTTTTCTTCGGGAGCTCCTCCCTCGAACCTCA
>NW_010953991.1:0-216 GCF_000633955.1 Camelina sativa
GAGGACCCAAATCACATGTTGTCAGAACATGAAGGACAATGGAAGGACAAGAAGCCAAGAAGAATTCTCCAGGAACAGAACTCCCAAGGCAGTGACGTTTTAGACGCAGAAACGAAGGAAATGGCAATTCCATCGCAGTGATGGGATTCTCTGGAATGATGCTATGGACTTGTAACGTAGCAGGGCTACTACCACTTGATGTTGTAGTATCCATTT
>NW_010953992.1:0-216 GCF_000633955.1 Camelina sativa
AAAGAGGGGTGCCTAATGCATGACAATGGCTAGCCTAACTGTTGAAATTTTGTCGTAGGGCCACTGTGGGAGGTGGTCTGGAGAGGTTCTCGAACTATAGAAACATTTTGTCTACTACATTTATATCTCGTGAATGGAGAATTATGTAATAATAGTCAAAATTTGGTGTTTCATGCATCATATATTGGCTCACTTCTCATCGGCAATGGGAGGCTT
>NW_010953993.1:0-216 GCF_000633955.1 Camelina sativa
GAGAGTAACCCCTTATCATTTACATTTCCAACAATAAGATCAAGAATTTTTGCGACACTTGAAGCATGCATATTTAGAAATTCTCCTCCATCCAAAATGATATACGATTCCATGATACTGACAGCAACCTACCATTTGGTTAAGATGTTAGTCAACCTTTTTGGGAGCATATGGTCATTGGAATGTCTCAAGGGATTATTGACGTAACATGTTTCA
>NW_010953994.1:0-216 GCF_000633955.1 Camelina sativa
AAGTTCTTGATGGAAGATCTGTACAGAAACCCAGGACCGCTTCAGTACGATGGTCCTGGTGCGGACGCTAAAGCAGTGAGTCTCTGTGTTGAAGATCAAGATTACATGGGCCGTATCAAGAAGCTGCAGGAATATCTAGACCAGGTAAAAATATTTTTCTCTCGTGTGTTTTCTTTTGTTATCTTCTAATCTTCTTGGCCATATTCATAATCTTAA
>NW_010953995.1:0-216 GCF_000633955.1 Camelina sativa
ACGTACATAGCCATGTGGGCCTGGACCTGGACCTGGCTGATCAAAGCCATTCATCATAACTCGGTCATCCTCAGCAGTTTTATGACGCGGACGTCCAAAACCGTATGGACCACCTTTGTAATTAGGTGGGGAAAAGCGACGCTTGGTATTCCAGCCGCCATATTGTCCTCTCACAGGACTTCTGCTTCGCATAGGCATCCCTGATCTGTCTCTCCC
>NW_010953996.1:0-216 GCF_000633955.1 Camelina sativa
GGTTGAAGCTAGCTTCTGCTCACTCAATCTCCCAGCAGTTATAGGAGAAACATCATTGGTAATACCATCAACAGTACTTACTGTTTCACCAGCCATGTCTTCCACATGTCCATTTGTTTTCTCCATCTCCAGCATGAGAACTGAAGAGTCCCCTCTCTCTACTGAATCTACAGAAACAAAACACATCAGTTTTAAAGAAAGTAGCTTCAAGTCTCC
>NW_010953997.1:0-216 GCF_000633955.1 Camelina sativa
AGTGGCTTGCAAAAACACTCATGCCATCGCTTTTTCTTGAAGCATCCAGCAATCCATTGAATCTGATTGCCCTTTTTTCGTCGAATAACGGGTTGAGCGATTCCATCGTCAATTTGCAGGAACTGGGGCCGAGGTTTTTGTCATTGATTGCCAAGGAGGCGGTTGCCTGGCCTTCTTTGCGGCCGCGTGTGAATGCCTACGCTGAATTTTCTGGAC
>NW_010953998.1:0-216 GCF_000633955.1 Camelina sativa
GTTTTTGGGTCGCTGGCTACAACCAGCTTATAGAACCCTAACTTGAGTGAAAAGATAGGACCGAGTTTGTCGGACATGGCAGCTAATTTCTTGCAAATGAGTTCTTTACCGCGCAGAAGATGGAGGTGGCCGAATAGAGGCAACGCTCCCAATGGCTCAGGGATGGTTGAGCTGTTAACTTCACATTTACTCGATTTTTTTCTGCAAAAAATGTAA
>NW_010953999.1:0-216 GCF_000633955.1 Camelina sativa
AACTCATTACGGCTGTATCTAGCATGCATAAAAAATACACTCGAGGCAGCCATGTGCTTACAGGTACTTACTATTTTGGCTTGAGATATCATGACATAGGTCTGAAAGTCTCCATCTTTTTTGGTTTATTATGCTTAAGGCAATAAAAGCTTCATTTTTGTGTAGTCCCTCATCCATGTTTCACCTCTGGTCTGTTACTCTCACGTATTAGTTGTT
>NW_010954000.1:0-216 GCF_000633955.1 Camelina sativa
AATCCATTCCCGCCTAACATTCTAAAACCGGTTCCTAGAGATCAGAGTTAGAGAGTGAGAGAATATACATATATACATAAGCTGAGAGACAAGGAGAATTGCCCATAAGAACAAAACAAGAGAACTAGTTTTTTAACAATATTTTCTTCATATTCCTTTGGTTAAGAAGAAAAGAAACTAACTACTAAATTAACCACTAAGAAACGTATATGGAGA
>NW_010954001.1:0-216 GCF_000633955.1 Camelina sativa
AACCTGGATACACTACCCGTAGTATGCATCCATTGCCATAATTTTTGCAGGTTGATGCATTTTGGAACGCCGCAAATCAAGCTCATCGCCTCTTGTTGTCTTTTGGAATTGTTCACTGGATTATCACAGCAGATTGACATAAAAAGAGAGCAACTACGGTGTTCTTCGAGTTACCTGAAATCAATGAAGGCTGTTTTAGGTGGTCTTGTATTCTGT
>NW_010954002.1:0-216 GCF_000633955.1 Camelina sativa
TTTTCTGATTGGATCATATTCGAATATCTTACTCGTGTATTAGTGATGATAAATTTAAGAAATCAAATACAAACAAAACGACAAAAAATTCGATGCCACAACACTTTTTGAATTTGGTCTACTAAACCCCGATACATGAACCATATAATTTAGTGTGATGATGATGATATGTACCCTCAGTTCTTCTTGCCACGACCACACTTGACTTGAACGGCA
>NW_010954003.1:0-216 GCF_000633955.1 Camelina sativa
ACCTTTCTTGACAAGCAAGTCAACATCTTGCTCGCTGTCGATGAGGAAATCCAAAAAGGCGATGTAGTTACAAACATAAGCAGTGAGAGGGTAATGACATTGCTCAAGTGCCATTAAATTCCTCATAACCCTCTCGGTGTAGTCATCTGCTGTGAAACAAGGCAAAAACAAGATTCCACGCTCGAATTTAATCACCAATGATACATCACTTCCCTC
>NW_010954004.1:0-216 GCF_000633955.1 Camelina sativa
TAGATATTTATCACTTCGAAGTTTTTAGCATGTAAATGTTAAGTATTCATCTACTGTTGAATACTCAATTGTTTATTTCTAACAAATACTATCATTTTCTTTGATTGGCTAGACGGTACAACTCAACAATTATGAGAAAGATCCCTATGCTCAGGAGTTTGGCATCAAAATAAGTACGTCTCTGGCTTCTGTTGAGGCTCGTATACTGCCTCCTCC
>NW_010954005.1:0-216 GCF_000633955.1 Camelina sativa
AAACGAAGCTAGATTCCTCAACACACCAGCAGCAAAAGCCTGAGAGCCAGGACTCCCACCTTGACATATCTCCAACAGAGACGAGATCCCACCTCTACAACCAATCGCTCTAGCGTTCTCCTTAGACAAACTCAAAGCTTGTAAAGCAATACAAGCTTTCTCTTTAGCAAAACCACTTCCTGATTCCAGAACACGAAGGAGATGATTCAATAGAGA
>NW_010954006.1:0-216 GCF_000633955.1 Camelina sativa
TATGTTAGACGCGGCGCTTCCAGTATCATTTTCTTCATAACGATGCTTCCTTTTTCTGCTACCTGAAGTACCCTCACCATCTATGTTAACACCTGCAAAGATAACCTCTAGTTTCTCGAAATACAATGGAGGCCACTCCCACTGATACGGCCGAGCCTCAGGATGCACCTGTAACAAATCCAATCCTATGTTTTATTCTAATAAACAAACACTAAA
>NW_010954007.1:0-216 GCF_000633955.1 Camelina sativa
TCTCTCTCTCTCTCAAGTCTTTGATTCCGCAAGTCTAACATGGTATCAGAGCTAGGTTGTTGGTCTTGACAATCTAACTCTTCTATTCTTCACATTCTTCAATCTACTCACTCGATTCTTGCTCTTGTTTCGTTTTACTCTCCGGATAAAGTCTTTATCCAACGGTCCCTAGCACACAAGTATGGAAAACTCAAAACCACTTGTGTTACCAACCGT
>NW_010954008.1:0-216 GCF_000633955.1 Camelina sativa
GCTTCGAATCAATGTTTTCTCTCGGTTTTAGCCTTTTTCTCGGTTTATGCCTATTTTGGGATATAACGGGTGTAAGTGTTGTCTAAACACTCCAAATTCATCCCGAACTCTTAAATTCAGTCAAATGCATTGGTTTATCACACATTCAGACCCCAGAAACAGTAACAATGCTTTTTACTGCTTTGAATTAATGTTGTCTCGGTTTTAGTCTGTTTC
>NW_010954009.1:0-216 GCF_000633955.1 Camelina sativa
AATAAAAAATTCAAAAAAAATGAAAAAGTTGAGGAAGAAGAGAGATACCGAGTCTAGCAGCAGACCCTCGGAGACACCCATCTGATCTTCTCCCACTTATGTGTCACAATGTGATTGGTTCAACTTTAAAAAGAAAATAACTAATTAAATTAAATAATTTTATTGTATTAAAATATTAATAAAATAAATCTGAGATACCAATTTTAAAGGATGTGG
>NW_010954010.1:0-216 GCF_000633955.1 Camelina sativa
GACACATAGTAGACTCTTGGTTACTGGGAGTTGGAGAGGGGAAAGTTGATACACACAATTAGATAGTTGCACTGTAGCAGTGCACTGGGTGCGTACTTTAAAGATGCTACAATATATATGACAGCCAAGACACTCTTGACATAGAGTAAAGATATTTAAAATTCAAAACGTTGAACCGGTGCTATAACCTGTCTCCATGCTTTATCTCTCTCAGCC
>NW_010954011.1:0-216 GCF_000633955.1 Camelina sativa
TAGTTAGACTTAGAGTATAAGATATATGTTTTGTGATATCGTTTTAAAATCAGGTTTTTTCTAACTTTGCCTAACAATGTGACATTTGATACTCTATATTTGTGACACATATCATTCTCATTAGTTTTAAATTTAACATTCTATTTTCTTTTTGACTTTATTTTATTTGTATTTTATATGGTGTATAGTTTGTTAGAAAAATATAATTGTTATATA
>NW_010954012.1:0-216 GCF_000633955.1 Camelina sativa
CAGTGCATCGACGATCAGGGTGTTAAGGACCGCGTTTACCGCGAAGATTACATTCGCTTTCGTCCTGAAATGTTCCGAACGTCCGAATCCAACCCGGTCAGCAAACGCAACCAAATGGCCAGTCGCCTTTCACGCGCCGCGCACTATTGTCACGGTGCGTGTGAATTCATGGCCGCGCCAACCGGGTTCTTGCAGAACACGTTCAAAAACCTGACC
>NW_010954013.1:0-216 GCF_000633955.1 Camelina sativa
CCCTTAGCAAACTCTATGTTTCCTAGATGAAGGATGGCAGCAACTATGCGGAAGATTGCATCCTACGACGATAAAATGTAAGAAGAGTTGTCCTCATTACTGATCATGTAAATGAATAACCAGAAAGTACCTGTTCTTCAGGACTAATCCCAACAACGTCCATAGCTTTCCTTGTTGCTAGGTATTCCTTGGAATCATCAAGTGCATCCAACGCAT
>NW_010954014.1:0-216 GCF_000633955.1 Camelina sativa
TCTATTTTATAATACAAGATTTCCATATGAAAGAAAGAGAAAAGAGAGGCTAAAGGAGAAAAAGAAGAGGATATAAAGCAGCAGGGCAAAAGGGAATATATGGAAACTTGTTATAAAGAACAAATGGGTAAGAAAACAAAGTTTAAAATTATTTCTATTAAAGCGATAGATTGTTTTTAATCTCAGATTCCGCTTTTGTTGGTTCACCACTTCTCA
>NW_010954015.1:0-216 GCF_000633955.1 Camelina sativa
ACATCTTCTTTACTCAACACAAGCCTCATGGACTCAAAAGAAAAAAAAAAAAAAACAAAACAAAAGTGAAAAGCATTTGTATATCTCACTAGATTCCCTAATATAAAAGCCATTAACACAAAACAAATGTGTCTTAAGTAGTTAAGTACTAGCTAATTAAGTTCGAGATATAATAATTACATTAAGAGAGCGTATCTCATGCCATCACAAACCATG
>NW_010954016.1:0-216 GCF_000633955.1 Camelina sativa
AAGGGGAAACACTGAAGAGCTCGCTCTGCACTGTTTCTGTTCTAGGACTCGAGGAGCCGTTTCATTTCTTGGACCAGGAAAGCATACAAAAGGTGATCGATACGTTCGAGAAGGTTCCTGAGGAAGAGGAGGATGCTGGTGAGGGTGAGGCCGAACCCGAGGCTGCTCCTGTTGCTGCTGGAACTGGGGAACAAGGTGGTTCAGGTGATCAAGATG
>NW_010954017.1:0-216 GCF_000633955.1 Camelina sativa
GGCCTATAGCTGATTTAGTTGGAAGAAAGGGGGTAAGTGAACTTTTTACCATAGCCGCCTTTACTTGTGTTGTTGTTGACTATATGCCTACTTACTTGTGGTGGATTTGAACTCAGGCGATGAGAGTTTCTTCTGCATTTTGTGTAGTCGGGTGGCTAGCAATCTTCTTTGCCAAGGTCTTACTCATGATCCCAAAAAGTGCCTACGCGGCTCTTA
>NW_010954018.1:0-216 GCF_000633955.1 Camelina sativa
ACCCTCTTCCATAGGCTCTCCATGGTCAGGAAGCTTCTCATCAACGGATAAAGCCTAAGAGAAAGTATTGTATCAGATGGTTTATTTTTATAAACAATTGTTGAAGTGGAGTTTGAGAATGATATAGTTACCTCCACCAATTGAGAAGGTTTTCCATTTACTCTGCCAACACCTCGAGGAGAAGCAACATTAGCCAACTTGGACGAATCTTCGAGA
>NW_010954019.1:0-216 GCF_000633955.1 Camelina sativa
TTTATTATTTCCTTTCTTTCTTATTCTTTTCTCATGTTTAATATCAGTTTCATCATCAAGAAGATCATTAATCGACCGTCCTCTTCCCAAGAACCTTCCAAGATCCGGTTTTCGATTCAGTCTTAAACATGTGGATTCAGGTAAAAACCTCACCAAGATCCAAAAGATCCAAAGAGGGATTAACCGTGGTTTCCACAGATTGAACAGGTTAGGAGC
>NW_010954020.1:0-216 GCF_000633955.1 Camelina sativa
CAAAATTTAAAACAAAGAACGTAAGAAGAAACAACATGGATGTTTTCCACCAAACTGACAATTCTATAAGATTCCATCTGGTTGCAAAAACTAAACAAACCTCAACTTATCCAATAACTTAGATTCTTAATAAAAAAAATTCTTAATAGAAAAAATCATGTACTAACTGAGAGCAGATAGATATTTCAGATGTCAGTAAACCTTGATTCTTGCTAC
>NW_010954021.1:0-216 GCF_000633955.1 Camelina sativa
TCAGCAGTAATATTAAATCGGAGGTATATATATCAGGACTTCATATATATCAAAAGCCGGATTATGACTTCATTTCATCGTATTTTTCGCTTTTACCATTTTTACCACATAACTTCCGATTTGCCGGAAAGAAGCAATAAAACAAGGTGTTTTCTTTCGAGAAATAAAGAAAATATTTTACAAACTAATATATTTTGATGAGTAAAAAGTTTTTAA
>NW_010954022.1:0-216 GCF_000633955.1 Camelina sativa
TGTTTGTTGCCCAAAACCTGAGTGAATCAAAAGCGTGGTGGCTGATTCGCGAAAGCATTTCGGAAGCGCAAGCCCGTGAGGGTTTGAATGTGAAACACGACGTGGCCTGTGCGGTGTCGCGGCTGCCAGAGTTTCACGACAAAGCGCTTGCTGAACTGAAGGCATTGGGACTGAACATCAGACCTGTGCTGTTCGGACACCTGGGTGACGGCAACC
>NW_010954023.1:0-216 GCF_000633955.1 Camelina sativa
AATTCTTCAGATTATATTATCTTTATAACAGATAGCGCATAAAAAGCTACTTATTAAAATCATGAACTAGGTCTTTTCCCTTCTATCTTTTGTTTTGTCGTTGACGATGAAGAAGAGAAAAGATGTCGACGAAAATCGTGTTCAAGGCAAACCAGGAGAACAAAAAATTCGTAAACTCTATATGGGGAATCAAGTCCAAAGTCCAGTTATTGTTTC
>NW_010954024.1:0-216 GCF_000633955.1 Camelina sativa
AATGAGGTTGGATACCGTTTACTTCATGGATCCGCTGCAGGCCCTCTTTTGGCTCAAGATGATTACCCACAGATTCGGGCTGCATTCACCAACTATAACGTGTGGATCACGCCATATAACAGGTCGGAGGTTTGGGCAGGTGGTTTGTACGCTGACAGGAGCCAAGGTGACGATACGTTAGCCGTGTGGTCTGAAAGGTAATTGACATCTTCCTAT
>NW_010954025.1:0-216 GCF_000633955.1 Camelina sativa
TGGAAGAAAGGCACCGTAAGAGCCGCATTGAACTCTGCTGCCCACTTGGTTGGTGGGAACAACTTTCGGAACTGTTGAGGAGCACCAGGAGGCAGCATAGAGAGAAGAACCTCCCTCACGGCCTCTTGCTGCTGCACTCTGGACCGTCCCTGCATCACTCTCTTTGACACCTCCACGAAGCTCTCGTAATCGTACTCCCAGAACCCCTTCTCCTTC
>NW_010954026.1:0-216 GCF_000633955.1 Camelina sativa
AAAAAGCAAAGGCCCTTTACCGAAGAGATACGTGTCGAGGCTTGAGTTTTGAAGATACTCATATACTACGATTTTCTCGTCTTTGTTAGAGCAAAACCCCACAAGTCTTATGAGGTTTGTGTGTTGTAGCATTGCTATCAGCTTCATCTCAGTGTTGAAGCTCTCTACTCCTTTTGGTGTCATTTTGGTCAATCGTTTCACCGCGATCTCTTGCCC
>NW_010954027.1:0-216 GCF_000633955.1 Camelina sativa
TCTTATAATTAGTCAAATGCATTGGATTGTTACACATTCTGACACTAGAAACAGTAACAAAACTGTTTCTACTTTGAATCAACGTTTTCTCTCGGTTTTAGCCTGTTTTCTCTCGGTTTTAGCCTGTTTTCTCTGTTTAAGCCTGTTTTGGAATAAAACGGGTTTAAACATTGTCTAAACACTCCAAATTCATCCCGAACTCTTACAGTTAGTCAA
>NW_010954028.1:0-216 GCF_000633955.1 Camelina sativa
CTTTCCTCTCCTTTTATGTTTTTTGGTTTGTGCCGTAATGGGGTCGGTGCCCTCATCAGCCTTGCATCCTCCCCTTTAAATCAAAGTTCGTACTCCTGAGGGTTCTACTTTTACTTGACTCCAATATTTTTTTTTTAACCTCGCCCTTTTTTTTTGTGGTGGTCGGCTGATCTCTTTTATGCGAGTTAGACTCGGCTTAATATAACCGGGGGCGAC
>NW_010954029.1:0-216 GCF_000633955.1 Camelina sativa
GATTCGAATCAATGTTTTCCTAGTTTTAGCCTGTTTTCTCGGTTTAAACCTCTTTTAGGATAAAACGGGTTTAAATGATGTCTAAACAGTCCAAATTCATCACGAACTATTATAATTAGTCAAATGAATTCGATTGTCAAACATTCTCACCCAAAAACATTAACAAAGATTTTTACTACTTCAAATCAATGTTTTTCGGTTTTACCCTGTTTCGGG
>NW_010954030.1:0-216 GCF_000633955.1 Camelina sativa
TGCAAGAAAATATAACTACCGATGCAACCACTAGTTGCATGTTGTTTGGAGTTGATCTTCTGGCCACACCCTCAAAAAAATGAAGCCGGCAAACAAATTCTCTCAAGTTGAATCAACATTTTCAACATCTTATGAAGTACTAACAAATGTTAAAACAAATAATTAACATATTATGATGTGTACCACCAACAATTACTGGGTATCTTTTTTTTTTCT
>NW_010954031.1:0-216 GCF_000633955.1 Camelina sativa
TCTCTTGTTCTTTTCATTTCGGTGGCTATTGTTCTTGCTCTCAGTTCAGGTCTCTTTAAGTTTAAGGTGGAAACACGACCAGAAAAGGTATGTATTAGCTCTGCTAGGATCATGGTTACACGAAATTTTTTATGACATGGATTCAGAAGCGAAGCCACTACGTACTGGTATGATTGTTCATGTGGATTTCTACATTTTGTAGTTGTGGGTAGGTCC
>NW_010954032.1:0-216 GCF_000633955.1 Camelina sativa
AGCTCTAGGGTTTTCCCTTGGAATGAAAAGGGCATCAGCCTTTGGTGTACTGGAATTCTCTTCATCGCTGAAGAATGGAACCTGAAATAAACATTGAAGAAGCAAACAGGTAGAAAGAGCCTCAGTAACAAAATTAAAGACTGAGCTATTAAAGACCAAGCCAAAATTAAGAAAACAGAAAACATGCCTTTGGACCATCATCACCAGGACGGTACT
>NW_010954033.1:0-216 GCF_000633955.1 Camelina sativa
TCAGGAGAATGCTCATCTGCTTCCGCTGCTGGTCTAGCTTCACTAGAATCCTCTTCATCCTCCGCTATCTCTGAACCAGTATTAGCCTCAATGGTCACAGGAACTCGTTCTGAACTCGCCTGCAGCAGCATGTACTGCGCATCAAACACCACATCTCGGCTGATCACTATTTTCTTAGCCTCAGGATCCCATAACTTGAAACCTTTCACGCCTTTC
>NW_010954034.1:0-216 GCF_000633955.1 Camelina sativa
CTTCGAATCAATGTTTTCTCTCGGTTTTAGCCTGTTTTCATGGTTTATACCTATTTGAGGATATAACGGGTTTAAGTTTTGTCTAAACACTCCAAATTCATCCCGAACTATTACAATCAGTCAAATGCACTGGTTTGTCATACATTCAGAACCCAGAAACAGTAACAAGGCTTTTTACTGCTTTGAATCAATGTTGTCTCGGTTTTAGTCTGTTTC
>NW_010954035.1:0-216 GCF_000633955.1 Camelina sativa
AAAAAAAACCTACAGAGAGAGATTCAATTATTTTCCCTTGGACCGCCTACGCCGTCCTCCCAGGAGTTTCAGCATGTTATCAGTTACATCAGGTGGTGAATCTGCATCCTCATTGTGCTGGCCTGTACTACTATTATCAGAGGTATGAGTCAACCAAGCTAAGGCCTCAACAGCTGCATCTTTCTCAGCCAGCGTTTTGTTCCTCTGAGGTTTACC
>NW_010954036.1:0-216 GCF_000633955.1 Camelina sativa
ATCCAAATTCCACTTTGTCTTTCAGAAAACTCTGCCTCTTATCGAAGTACTCTTGAGGAGTTTTCTCCAAGATGGTAGGAATAGCCGCCTATATCGAATTCATAATGGAATATCGAATTCATAATATTTCATTTACAATAATTCTAGAGATTAAACAAATTATAATAAAACGCGATCCGAACCTGGATAACAGTTGGTGGTTTAGAACTAATCTCT
>NW_010954037.1:0-216 GCF_000633955.1 Camelina sativa
GAACCATCAGATGTGGAGGTTGAGTCTGAGTCAGAGGATGAGGCCTCAGAGAGTGAGTCACTGGTGGAGTCAGAGGATGAAGAAGAGGAGGACTCAGAGCAAGAGTCAGAGGAAGAGAAAGGTAAGACTTGGGATGAACTGGAGAGAGAAGCTAGTAATGCAGACAGAGAGCATGGAGCTGAGTCTGATAGTGAGGAAGAGAGGAAGAGAAGGAAG
>NW_010954038.1:0-216 GCF_000633955.1 Camelina sativa
AGAAAACATATTTTTGGGAAAACAGTTTCAGGTTTAAATTCTTTAACCTTTTTCATTTTTAATTAAACATTTACACTTTCTTTAAAATCATTACATATTAATATATAACAAGACATATTATTGTTGTGCAGCTATGTACACAGTAGAGTTTCAAAAAAGGGGTCTTCCACATGCTCATATTATAGTATGGATGGATCCGAAATGCAAGTTTCCTAC
>NW_010954039.1:0-216 GCF_000633955.1 Camelina sativa
ATTATTTGAGATTCATATATTACCGTGCTTATAATTTTCTATTGTTTTAAAGCCTCCTTGACGTAACAAACCAGCCATCGAATATGGGTGGATCCACAAGCCGGAAAAAGATGTAGGGCCCACTTAAGAAGGTGAGCCCATGGATTGAGAGTGGATATGGGTTCACTAAGCAAAGTGACGGTTGAGGCATTACAGAGACAGATGCTATATCATGGT
>NW_010954040.1:0-216 GCF_000633955.1 Camelina sativa
ACCTCTTAATGAAATCAATTTGGACAAGGGGATACTTTTCTACATCTGACAATTACCAGACTCACCACATTATACGCTATTTTTGTGTGACTGTCTAGGTGCATCATAATTCACAAACGCTGCTCCGAAGGCAGCTAATAGTGGGGTAGGCGTGATCTAAAATCTGCCCCTTCATTTGTTTCAGGTCTAAAAATCTTGGCTGATTTTCTGCCAGCA
>NW_010954041.1:0-216 GCF_000633955.1 Camelina sativa
CGCGAGCTCCCAATGACTCTTGACTCTTCGTACAACAACTTTGGAAATGACTTGTGGATAACCTCGATGATCTCTTCTTTACTTAGATCGAATAACTTGAAACTCATTATGATGTTTTCAGCTTCTGAAGACTCTCCTACTTTATAACCTTCAAGTATCATATACGGAGTTTGCTTCTCTGGAGATGAGGAGAAGAAACGAGCAGCCTTGTGATGA
>NW_010954042.1:0-216 GCF_000633955.1 Camelina sativa
AAATGCTACTGCAGCAAAACCTCCTAAACGACCTTCTATAAAGCAGATAAAGCAGAGGTTGCTTTCCTTTCTTAGAGGTATTTAGCAATTCGGATCTTAGAACCTATCTAAAATTTTGTCTACTTCGTTAAAAGCTGCCTATGCTGGTTTGTTTCTTTTCTTTCACTACTGGCAGAAAAGTATGAGCCGGTCAACGTGAAGTGGACAACCGAGCGA
>NW_010954043.1:0-216 GCF_000633955.1 Camelina sativa
AAAAAACACGAAGACCTGGCTGAGCTTGAACAATATTTTTTCTAATGGTGGGGGATAAACAGCATGCAGCCGTACACTCGTCGGAACATGTTCGTCGCGTCCGCCACATCTCCCACGTATGATCTCATCTGTTTTCTGTCGCCACGTCTTATAATTACAGTAAAACTTTTGTAAAACAATTTTGTTTTTCGTTACAAACATTTTATCTTTAGCATG
>NW_010954044.1:0-216 GCF_000633955.1 Camelina sativa
GGCCAGTCTTTTGGCGAAGACACCATCTTCACCAAGTCAGCGCAGTCTGAGTAAAACGCCACGTCATGGTAATCATGTCCGATCATGCAGCGCATTGCCCAAATGAAAGCCTCGACTTCAGCGTGTAGGGGGGAGAGACTCCTTCGAAAGTTAGTAGCTCCCATACTTGGCATCGGATCCTGCGGCTTGGTACAAACCCAGCCAGCTCCTGCAAAA
>NW_010954045.1:0-216 GCF_000633955.1 Camelina sativa
TCAATTCACTAAGTATTCCTGCGGAGCATTATGTTCTAACGTTAGGAGAACAAATGGTTTGGCGAACCATTGAATGCTGCAGACCTATTCGTCATCTTGTACAAGGCGGTGATGGTATTTGCATCAATGGCCTTTTGTATTATATGGCTGAGTCCAATAACTATCAAGATATTTTCATAGTTTGTTTTGACACTAGGTTTGAAAAGTTGAGCTTCA
>NW_010954046.1:0-216 GCF_000633955.1 Camelina sativa
CATCAAAATCACAAGTAACATCAGACATATGAAGATGAAATCGAAGATCTACAGCAACATTTCATGAGATCAGATTACACATTCTAGACGATGATGAATCGAAGTTTTCGATGTCAGATACAAATTTGATACAATCGGAGCTTTCACTGGGAAATTAATCACTAGTCTGAAGAGAATCTCAGATCTAAACCTAAGATCTGAACAAAACCTACCGAC
>NW_010954047.1:0-216 GCF_000633955.1 Camelina sativa
CCCATGTAAGAGAAGAATCAAACATGGAACCGTGCAAGTGATCGAAAAGGGTGCCACTGGTAATGAACTCATAAACCAGCAAGGGAACTTCGGTCTCTAGACAACATCCCAAGAGCTTGACCACGTTCCTGTGATTAATTTGTGAAAGCACGAGCACTTCGTTGATGAATTGCTCTACTTGGCTACTGTCTCCAAGTCGAGCTTTCTTTATAGCAA
>NW_010954048.1:0-216 GCF_000633955.1 Camelina sativa
AGGAGACTCCAACTCAACAGTGTCCCATTTGTTTGGACCCAAGTGAAGATCGAAACCCGGTATCTCGTTTCTCGAATCGTAGTTACCGTACATAAAAGCCGCCCGGATCAAATACTTGGTGCTGCTATTAACTGCAATAGTGTAACAGTTTCTGTTTCCCTCTGGAAAACTTCGAACAGACCACATGCTCTGCATCATGTTTTGTCTATTCTCAGG
>NW_010954049.1:0-216 GCF_000633955.1 Camelina sativa
CTTCTTCACTTTTCTTCTTCACCTAGTTCTTTCTACTTCTTCTTCACTTTTCTTCTTCACCTACTTCTTTCTACTTCTTCTTCACCTAGTTCTTTCTACTTCTTCTTCATTTACCGCTCATTGCACCTATAAATATCCTCTGAATCCCCTCACAATATATTGCACCTATAAATCTCCTCTACATCCAATATCAATATATTGCATTTCCTTCGATCA
>NW_010954050.1:0-216 GCF_000633955.1 Camelina sativa
AAATCAAATGGTTCCAAGAAGATCAGACCGTGCTTGCCATTCTTCAAAACTCGCTTGATGCACCAATCTTTGAAGCATACTCTTATTGTGAGATGGCCAAGGAGTTATGGGAGACACTTGCGAATGTATATGGAAACGTAACCAACTTGACCAGGGTGTTTGAAGTCAGAAAGGCTATCAACTGTCTTCACCAAGAAGACTTGGAGTTCACAAAGC
>NW_010954051.1:0-216 GCF_000633955.1 Camelina sativa
CCCTCCTCTCTTCTCTGTTTGACTGCTTTCTATCAAATGCAGTGTCAAAAAAGGAACCAAACTATGAGGCGACTAGACTTCACTTTGATAACCTTGTAGAACGATATGGAAACCCTATCATTATTCTGAACTTGATCAAGGTGAGTTGTCTAATCCACCTAGTATCTCACTTGCTGTCATCATTTTTTCTTATGCATCCACACCTCATTGTTCCTT
>NW_010954052.1:0-216 GCF_000633955.1 Camelina sativa
CTGCTGACGCCAGTTCGCAGCAGTTAGGTTCAAAGGTGCCAATGATTTATTTATTTTAATAAAATAAACACAAATCCTTGTCTCGATTTGTTTTTCCTCCAAGATCACTAATTTGTTTAATGTATTTTTACATTTTCTTGTCGCTTACCAATTGGTTTCTTCGTGCGTGGGGCTCATCAGAGATAAATTATGTGGCTATCCTTCGTTGAAATTTTT
>NW_010954053.1:0-216 GCF_000633955.1 Camelina sativa
GAAAAGATAAGTGCATTATTGGTGACATAGGTGGCCCTGACCAGCGCAGGATGGCTATCGGTAACGCGAATAGTGGTATCACCAGTCGATGCGGGTTGCCTTCGGTAATTTGCATGAATGAAGGATTGGTCCTGATAGTATCATTTCCCTAAACTAGTACGCGGGCAGGTAAGCTTATGTACCACCCACCAGTTTGGTACCCTAGGGCCGGACACG
>NW_010954054.1:0-216 GCF_000633955.1 Camelina sativa
TCGCTAGATCAGCGACTTGAAAAAAAACAGGGCCTATGTTACTATAACTGCATTTTTAGGAATTAAGCTTTCAGTATTATATATATATAAAGTTAACTTTTCTCTCTTCTTCTTCCTCCACATCAGCAATGCTATATATTTTTTCTTTATTAAAAATTACTTTTTTAAAGATTCATTTATTGCATATTTATTACTTATAATTAATAATAGTAAAAA
>NW_010954055.1:0-216 GCF_000633955.1 Camelina sativa
AGGTAGCTGAACCCTCCATATATAGAAGAAGGTCGTTTAGGCAAAACAAAGTATATCAGGAAACGGGAATCATCTGGGGCAGTTAGCTCGGTCGGTAGATGCGTTGCTTAGGTCGCACTTCTCTTAATGAGTCTGTCCATTCAAGCTGTCTATGGGAAAGGCGCATCAGCTTAATTAGCTCTTGTAGTCACTAGTCAGACTGTTCGGTCAGTAGTT
>NW_010954056.1:0-216 GCF_000633955.1 Camelina sativa
GATTTCTGCATTACAGCACCCAAATCAAATCTGAATGTGTAATTTGAAGGAGTCAAGTGAATGGCCCTTAATAGTGTCTTTTTGCACTCTTGCCACTGCTCAGCCTCATAATGGGTACGGGCTAAGTAAAGAAGAATTTGAGAGTCTGTGTTGTAAAAGAACTTCCGCAAGCAGTTTTGATACTGCCAAACAACGTAGTTAATGAACAGAATACAT
>NW_010954057.1:0-216 GCF_000633955.1 Camelina sativa
ACGTCGTTGAGATCATCATCGGATAATTGTAATAATCAGAGCAATAAAAATAATAATAACAGTAATAATAACCAAGAAAGTAGCGGACCAAACACGCCTATGAGCAGCTCAAGTACGACGTCGTTGGATCGAGAGAAGAAGAGACCTCATTGGCTTTTTCAAGGACTTAGTATTAACCGAACCTCTTCTTGATTTTTGTTAATTCACTGACCTTTT
>NW_010954058.1:0-216 GCF_000633955.1 Camelina sativa
TTATCCATTTTAGATCCCAATGAAGAAATAAACTACTATAGATCTCTCTATAAACCAATACTATTGTATAGCCATTAATTAAGCATTCTCGCGTTCTACTTAAGTTTATTAACGTATAGAGTAGTATCTAGCTATAGTGAAGTGAATACAAATCTTAATTAGTAAGAGAAAACAAACCAGATAGTATGACGCTCCGTGTTGAAGAGGTTGAAGAGC
>NW_010954059.1:0-216 GCF_000633955.1 Camelina sativa
TATTGTATCAGCACCAGAGAATACAAGCTGCTTCTCATTTGTTACAACTGTCTGTTTGTACGGATCGGAAGTAGGCCATAAAGTCGGATGCCCTCCTTGCAATCCTTCGTGTGACACATAATTCTTATGCAATTTTGGAGGCAATTGATTTCGTAGAGTCTTATCAGAGCTAGAATCCACATTAGATACCAATGACGCATCAGATTGCTCCAATCC
>NW_010954060.1:0-216 GCF_000633955.1 Camelina sativa
ACCCATCAATGGTGAGGAACAACTCTACTCGATCTTCTTAGATTTTTTTTTTCACTTTTTTCTTTCTTGAATGTTTTAGGTTTTGATAAAATTAATTAAATTTAATCTATAAAACTATTTACAAAGAAGAACTAATTGTAAAGATTATGTTTTTTTTTTAAATCTGTTATGTTCATATAAGCTTTTTTGTTTCTTCCATTAATGGAGCATAGGTCA
>NW_010954061.1:0-216 GCF_000633955.1 Camelina sativa
TAGAAGGTTGACGACTTGAAGTTAAATTGGATTTCTTGCATATGCATTTTCTTACATATGATATCTCTCAAAAAAAAAAGGAATATGTAAAGCCTATCAGGAGGCATCTTATGAGTTGGAGAAATAGTTATCCAAAATAGGGGTTCATTTTTCCTTAGGCCACGTCCCCTTCTCCTCCTACGTGAGGATTCTATTCTCGACTCGCCACTTCCACAT
>NW_010954062.1:0-216 GCF_000633955.1 Camelina sativa
AATGGTGAATTCACATGAAATCGAATCTCCCTACATAATTTGAACAAGAACTTGTTCGATTCAAGCATCCATGGACAAAGAGAGAGAGAGAGAGACAAAGAAATAGAAAAAGGAGGAAGAGGGAGAGGGAGATACAGAGACAATGCCGCCACCATAGGTGATGCTGTAAATCCAGACAACGTCAGTTCCGGCAGGAGCTGCCTGAAAGTTCAATGT
>NW_010954063.1:0-216 GCF_000633955.1 Camelina sativa
TCGTGCATAATCCTGAGGTCATCGATTGATTCAGAATACCTGTATCAACAAAAGATATAAGCATGCAACCTTAACAGGCATTCAACAGGAAATTTCCGTATGTAGGAACAATCACAAGGCATATAAATTTACGCACTTGGCATTCTCTCGGCTCAGCCTATGATTTATTTTGTTAATCTGAGCACTAAGCTGCAAAGGAGTGGCCCCATCCCAAGG
>NW_010954064.1:0-216 GCF_000633955.1 Camelina sativa
CGATTGATCCTGTGTCTTCAGGTAATTCTTTTTATCCTCTTCCATCACAAATTTCTGATCTCTCACCACAAATTTCTTCTAAAAGAGCAAAGAAATCACCTGCTCATCTTCAAGACTATCATTGTTATTCTGTTGATTCTGATATTCAATATCCCATTTCTTCTTCTCTTTCATATTCCAAAATTTCACCTTCTCATCTCTTATACATCAATAATA
>NW_010954065.1:0-216 GCF_000633955.1 Camelina sativa
CCACGCATTCCAGCTTGTTTGATCGAGCCATGCTCCCCCGCCACGCACTCTAGCTTGTTTGATCGAGCCATGCTCCCCTGCCACGCACGCCAACCATCTGTCGGAGCCACTCTCACTCGCCACGCACTCCAGCCATATGTCCGAGCCACTCTCACTCGCCATGCTCCCCAGCATCCGTCCAAGCCATGCTCTCCAGCATCCGTCCGAGCCATGCTC
>NW_010954066.1:0-216 GCF_000633955.1 Camelina sativa
CAAAAAGCAAGCACAATGCAGATCGAGACGGATAAAAAGCAATCTCGAGATATCAACCAACTTGAAAACTGTGCAACTAAGATCAAATAGTTTTTAAGGTACAGAAACATCACATTCAAGTATCAGAAAATTAAGCAAAACAGCTTCAAGAAATGGAAAGAATGGTAAGAAGAAAAAGACTGACCCCAGGCAATGTCTTCTTGTTATGAAAACCAT
>NW_010954067.1:0-216 GCF_000633955.1 Camelina sativa
GTGTTACTCACATCTATATTTCAGCTCAGTGTAATTCTGTACTGAAGATCCATTCTGGATTTCTAACAATATAAAGTACAGATAATTGATGAGAAATCATTGATCAAGAAGTACCAATACGAGATTCGCCAACTGAAGGAGGAGTTGGAACAGCTTAAACAAGGAATCAAACCAGTTTCTCAGTTAAAGGATATCAGTGAAGATAATATTGTTCTC
>NW_010954068.1:0-216 GCF_000633955.1 Camelina sativa
AGAGCCCTGAGACTTGGTGTGACGGATTGAGCAAAGTAGGAATATTGTTGTATCACATATTGGATGAAACAGGGGAAGTATCAAATTTGCCTAATGTATTTTTATTTGACTTTGCAGGAGAAGATTGTGAGATGCTATAGGTTGATGAAAGCGATGGCGATAGAGAATAACCGGTTAAACACACCAAAAGTGATAGCAAAGCTTCGAGTGAGTGTA
>NW_010954069.1:0-216 GCF_000633955.1 Camelina sativa
AAAATCTGAGTGGGATACTAGTAACGTAACCGTAGAGAAGCTTGGATTATATAAACCTAAGTCCAAAAGAACAAAAATTCACAAGAAAAGTTCTTGAAGATATTGAAACCCAAATATACAAATCATGATGATGATACTTCTCTTGTGCTCAATAGTTTTCTTTACCATTCTCTTCTCGAAAAAACAGTCGAGATGGAAGAAAGGTAAGACACCTCC
>NW_010954070.1:0-216 GCF_000633955.1 Camelina sativa
ATGCTTACTCAAGAAACTAGGGAATTGTCTCAATTTAATGAGTAGAACTGTTTAATCATTAGAACTGTCCTATAGACAAGATTCAAAGCTAGCGAACTTGAAATAGAAAACCCCACAAGAAGATTGAGAGAACAAAAGAAAGTGATCCACAATAAAGTGATTTAGACTTTTTAAGTACTAGCTAGTTTGTCACTAAGGCAAAATTGAATAGAAGTG
>NW_010954071.1:0-216 GCF_000633955.1 Camelina sativa
TTCCTTTTCCATCTCTTCCGCATCTATCAATGCATATTTAGTCTGCGGTGAATGCCCTTCTTCTCTCATTCTAGCTCTTACTCTCCTTAAAAAAGCTTCAATCTGTTCAGTTTCCGGGTTTGAACTGTCTCCAGCTACAAAGATGTTAACTTTACCCTTAATCTCTATCCAGCTACATCCCGGATTCTTCCTCAATCCGCGTTGCCCTATCCTCCT
>NW_010954072.1:0-216 GCF_000633955.1 Camelina sativa
AGATAAATGATGCCTGAGAAGAATCACAAGGAAGAAAGTGGAAAGCAGTACAATCATGCCGATCAAAGCCATTCATAGAACGCATAGAACATAACTATCAGTACTTGTATATACATTATAACTCATACATATCTAGTTCCACATACTTGGGCTCATGCCATGAACATACACGCTGAAAAGCAAGTCTAAGCTAGACTGTCTAGCATAAGAGCTTAA
>NW_010954073.1:0-216 GCF_000633955.1 Camelina sativa
ATAATTTTAGTAAGTTTTTAACGTGTGGAGCTAAACATTCTACTTTCATTTTTTTTAGATGTAAAGCATTTCATGACATGTAAAATAAAGATGTACGCGTTTTTACGACTCAACAAGTAATCATCACCCACACTCACAAGTTAAACGCAACGTTGGTAACAAACTATGGGACTACTCTGTTATAAATACCACATATGTGTGTTTAGTCTCTCTATA
>NW_010954074.1:0-216 GCF_000633955.1 Camelina sativa
AAGAACAGAGGTGACGAACACAAGAACCACTTATCACATGTTAGCTGTTGTCTCTTTTATTTCCTCTGATGTAATCGTCTGTACAAAACCAAGAAGAGAAAAGAGTTAAATCTCCCATGTTTAACGAAACCCCAAAATTCTTGGTAACAAACAAAAAGTATATTTGATCTGAGATTTAACCTGATCCTTTCCGGCGAAATCATTATCAGGAGTTAA
>NW_010954075.1:0-216 GCF_000633955.1 Camelina sativa
CTCTCAGTTGTTGAATCCGTTGTCAAACATAACAATGGTAGACCGTACACAGATGAGTTGTTCCACGAGCTACAGGTGAAGAATTTTGTTGCTTTTACATTTTTTTTTTCTGAGTTGTTGTTACTTTTCCTAATCGAGGCAGAGAATCCTAAACTGTGGTTGCATTCTCCAGGAAGAGGCTATCAAGCTAAGGGACCAGAAAAAGGAGGTTGAAGC
>NW_010954076.1:0-216 GCF_000633955.1 Camelina sativa
ATCCCACCACAACTTACAGATTTGAGCAACCTCGCCGTGTTCAAGGTTTCATACAACAACTTGTCAGGAGCCATTCCACATGAAAGACAGTTTAACACCTTCGATACACAAAGCTACGTAGGTAATCCTCTTCTCTGTGGTCAACCAACCAACACAAGCTGCAACAATGATAACTTACAAGAACCAGATAATGAAGTGGAAGCTGATGAATCTTTA
>NW_010954077.1:0-216 GCF_000633955.1 Camelina sativa
AAAATTTGGCAACTGAATCATCCGCTTCGGCTTGCTTCTTAGATAAGTACAAGAGGACAATTAGCCACGTCCACGGTGTCCGCCACCACGAGTTCCGCGGCCACGGTTTCCACGTCCACGGTTACCTCTTCCTCGAGTATTAGAGAATTCCTGTACCTCTTTATCTTTGATGGAAGGTTGAACCGGTCTTTCACGCAACAACCTTTGCCAGCGTAA
>NW_010954078.1:0-216 GCF_000633955.1 Camelina sativa
AATATATAAGGTATATAACCATAAACCATCTCCAAGAATTCTTCATTATGCCGAGAACCATAACTTAGCTTTGTTCCTTTAGAACCATAATCATAGCTTAGCTTTGTTCCTTTAGTTGAACTGGAAAAGAAAACAGTTTTATTAAACATAAGAGTTGCTTATTTTCTGTTAATGAAAATGATAATATAAAAACAGGAAGATAAACCAATAAAGATA
>NW_010954079.1:0-216 GCF_000633955.1 Camelina sativa
ACAAGCATTACAAATTCACCATTGCACTACCATTGCTTGCAAAGCTAGAATCTATTTTTATGCACACATTATGTGGCTGTTACAGGCCGGGGCTCTTGTTCATGTTTACACCGACGGGACTGTTTTGGTGACTCATGGAAGTGTTGAGATTGGTCAAGGATTGCATACAAACGTCCCTCAAGTCGCTGTATCCGCCTTTTAACATTCCGCTTAGTT
>NW_010954080.1:0-216 GCF_000633955.1 Camelina sativa
TTATATATGGAGATATATACTGTACAAACTCGAAGTTAACATTTTCACGTAGCTGTATGAATGTTGAAAGTTCATCAGTAAATGCCACTAAAGGGACCTTTAGTTGTCAGTGGAGAATAGAAGATATCATCAAAATTGAGTCTCAGTGGTGTTTGGAGGTGAGTTCTGTTAGAGCTTCATTTATAGGTCGATGGGTTTTCTTTAATGATGCTTGAG
>NW_010954081.1:0-216 GCF_000633955.1 Camelina sativa
AAGACGAGAAGAGGAGTAACCCGCTAAGATGCCCATGAATACCCATAAGAGAACCATGGCAGTCATAAGCCCTCCTCTGTTGGATGGAGATAAGAAACCCAGCAATGCAAACATCATTGTCACAAGGGTCATACCAAAAATCTGAACACCTGTGCCAACGTACACACAGAGTAATCCAGAGTTGGCGGGAGTCCTAAAGACATCTCCATGTACAAG
>NW_010954082.1:0-216 GCF_000633955.1 Camelina sativa
GAACATCAATGAGATCTGTAGACACAGACGCACCCCCTGCCTTTTTACTAGATAGAGAGACAACCAAGTAAATTGCACAATCCTTGTCTTTCCAATTTGTAGCCGGATTTGCTGAAAATGAACTCAAGAGCTTCTGTATCTCAACAGAAACTACTTCTGTCACTTGTGCTTTGTAGTTGGTGGCAAGTCCTTTGAGTAGCTCACAAGCTATTCTCC
>NW_010954083.1:0-216 GCF_000633955.1 Camelina sativa
TCCTTCTCCATCACCCAGATTCAAGTCTGCTTTAAGAAGTTTAATAAACCAAATCCAACTCTCTGTATTTTCAATAGGCACAATACCCCATGCAACTAGATAGAACTGGTTATTGGCATCTCTTCCAATAGCTGCCAACAGCTGACCTTTGACATTGTTCTTCAAGAAACAACCATCTATCCCAATTATGGGTCGACAATGAGCATTAAATGTCTT
>NW_010954084.1:0-216 GCF_000633955.1 Camelina sativa
TATGGTAACAGAAGGACAAGGACAGGGAATAATGATCCAGATCTTTACACCCTCAAGCCTGCAAGCATTGAAGTGTGGCAGGTATCTTAGGCATTTCTTGATTTCTTTTCAGTATTAACCTTTTATAATCACTCACTCATTTATCCTCATTTTAGATGAGTCTTTTTTGTTTAGCTTTCTTAGTATACCAATGATGCTTTTTTGCTTAGCTTTCTT
>NW_010954085.1:0-216 GCF_000633955.1 Camelina sativa
TCGTGAGCGTGAGAGGGAACATCATCATAAGGATCGTGAACGCTCCAGAGATCGTGAGCGAGAACGTGATCGTGACAGAGAAAGGGACAGGGAGAGGGATCGTCATAGAGAGGGATCGTCACAACGATATGGTGGTGATCATCGTACTAGACACAGGGACGAACCTGAGCATGATGATGAGTGGAACAGAGGTCGGTCATCCAGAGGACACAGCAA
>NW_010954086.1:0-216 GCF_000633955.1 Camelina sativa
ACTTGTGTTTTGTTCCTGAACAAGAAATCAACTAACCCCTTAGACGACCCAAATCTAAGTCAAGAATGCAAATATCATCTCACAGTACTAATACAAGGAAAAAAAGTAAGAAAAAAAAAATTGTACAAAAGCTTATTCTCTGATATTTATAGAACAACCTAATTGTACAAAAGCTTGAATTTCAAATAGAAACCATACCGTTTAGAGTACAAATCT
>NW_010954087.1:0-216 GCF_000633955.1 Camelina sativa
CCAGTAACGATATCAACATCTTCCAAGTCTGTGACATCATCGACCTTGTTCTCAACGTCGTTGTTATCGTGGTCGACAACATCACGGTCTTCTTTATTATTGCCGTCGAGTGTTAAATCTGCATCATACACCACATTATTCAAATCTTTGTTATCACCATAGATATCACGAACGATGAAATCTTTGTCGTCAAAGTAACAACTCTCTTTGTAAGCC
>NW_010954088.1:0-216 GCF_000633955.1 Camelina sativa
TTGCAGACTCTGATTGATCTGAGGAGAACGCGACAGCAAGTCCTATATACCGGCAAGGTTGGAGATGCTAGATATCCGTAAGTGAAAATTTCCACCTCCCCTCCTTTTTATATCCCACGTATTTTAACTAAGCTGTATGGTCTTCAATTACTCAAATTTACATGTTCGTTAGACTATTTTAGTGATGTTCTTATTCAATTACGTATATGATGGTGA
>NW_010954089.1:0-216 GCF_000633955.1 Camelina sativa
TGAAGGATTGTTTTTTGCTTATGTCTTCCTCACCAACCACCAGAGAAGATGATGCTGCCCCCAGCATTCTGCTACAAGAGGAGCCACCAGATCACCATTTAATTCTCCTTGATCGGCGGAAACCAAACAAGCAATCCAAGAGGACAAAACACCTACTCTAAAACGAGAAACAAAGTACAATTTGATTGAAAATCAAGGTAAGTTTCTTGATCCTAA
>NW_010954090.1:0-216 GCF_000633955.1 Camelina sativa
ATTCGCAAAATGCCAAATTCTACCCTTAATCAAATTATGTAACGGATCCAATATGTATAACTTAAATAAAATTTGGTGTCATATATGAATAGTGATTTTGAAAAATATAGAGCTTTTCACAACCACTTAATTCTGATATCTTTATCTAATATATATCTAACTTGGACAGAGATTATTTTCAAAATCTAGAAATCGCTGTCTATTATCTCCAGACAT
>NW_010954091.1:0-216 GCF_000633955.1 Camelina sativa
ACAACTTTGCTTGGATCTGAACCACCCCAGGTCTTGATCCTAAGTCCATTGTCTGTCTCTATCATTGTGCAGTTGTTAACGTGGATTCCGCTCACGTCTTCTTCGTGCTTGTACTTACCAAGACTACCGATACTTAAACCGTGTCCTGGACCGCAAACCACACGTTCCACGGTTACGTTGTTGCAGCCACGGCCCACTGAGACACAATCATCTCCA
>NW_010954092.1:0-216 GCF_000633955.1 Camelina sativa
TTTTCTTCAAATTATGTCACTGTTTTACTTGTGCAAATATTGGATGATATATTCTTATGGAAAATATAATTACGTTTAGAAATAATTACTTATATTAAGAAATATGGTTTTACGAACCTAACGTATACGACAAGAACAAAATGTTAAATTCACAACAAGTAACAACAACAAAAAACAAATATTTAAACAGAAAATGTAGATATGAATTATGGTACG
>NW_010954093.1:0-215 GCF_000633955.1 Camelina sativa
ATTAGCTTCGTCCTTGGTGTTCGTACCGGTCAACTCCGTGGTTCCCAGCTTAAGGATCTTATCTACGCTTTTGATGATCGTGACAAGGAACAGAGAGGCCGGAGAGCTTTTGTTCGACTCGTTTATCAGATGGAAGATGGTGTAGAGCTTCATTTCACTCGTACTATTACTAGCGCTGGTGGGAGTGAGTACCGTATCGATAATAGGGTTGTGAA
>NW_010954094.1:0-215 GCF_000633955.1 Camelina sativa
ACCTCTTGCTCAAAGGAAGCACGCAGAGTATTGGTTTCAGCTGCAGTGGCGTAACCATCTTCACCCCAATCTAACACTTTGACTGCAATCATCAAAACAAATAAAAATCAGATTGGGAGGGGTATCCTAAAGAAAGAATATAAAGAAAAGAAGAGAGAGAGAGAGAGGGACCTGCGACATCTTGGCCGGCGTAGACACCGCGGTAGACAGTGCCA
>NW_010954095.1:0-215 GCF_000633955.1 Camelina sativa
GAGTAGGGTGTTAGAAAACAAATTGAACCATAGATTGTTCTTGTTAATTTCGGCTGCATAAAACCCTATAATCTCGAACATGAAACCCTAAAATCCGAAAATAAAACTTAAGCTTTTGCTAAGGAATTAAAATTTAAAATTTCGGAATTAAAACTTGATTAGGATAAATTCCTAATCTAAAATATAGTAATTATCCTAAAGCCTAAGATATTTCC
>NW_010954096.1:0-215 GCF_000633955.1 Camelina sativa
TCGGAGGGTCTCTTCTCTTCCAAGACGAAGACGCTCCTCAACGGAATCTCCGGTGAAGCTAGAGACGGAGAGATAGTAGCTGTGATGGGAGCAAGTGGCTCAGGCAAATCAACACTGATCGATGCGTTAGCTAACCGTATCGCTAAAGGAAGCTTAAAAGGAAACGTTACTCTAAACGGAGAAGTCCTCAACTCGAAAATGCAAAAAGCTATCTC
>NW_010954097.1:0-215 GCF_000633955.1 Camelina sativa
CATTCTTCTTTTGGAAGCCATTGTTGCAGAGCTACTCTAGTTTCCTCGGGGGAAGAGGTTTTCTGGTCAAGAACAACAAATTAGAGATAGGTGACAAAGAGAAGACGAGCAAACAGAAGATGAGGCAAAATTTCTATCAATCTCATATATATTTAACATAAGCCTGAGGTTAGAGAAGCACCTGTTTCGTTCCTGGTTTAGACACCCAACCAAGT
>NW_010954098.1:0-215 GCF_000633955.1 Camelina sativa
ACAGAACTAGAAGATAAACAGCAATCAAATACAAGGAGATAAAGAAACTAGAAGGGAAAGCATGTCAAATGTATAAATATGTCTTTCTTTTTGGTTCTGGCAAGAAAGAATTATCATGCAGTAGGGGAGGAGTTCAGACGGATAATTAATTACAACTCAAACTTTAGCTCAGGCAAGAAAAGTAAAAAAAACTTACGGGTCAGCTCGAGTAAGTC
>NW_010954099.1:0-215 GCF_000633955.1 Camelina sativa
CTTCTCTATATTAATTTTTACATGATATCAAAGCCTTGTTGCTCCTATTTCCTAATCCCTCATCCATTACTCACTTCCGCTCCTCTTATCCCCTTCATTTCTGTTTCAATCGCAAGAAGCGAGTCTCTTTAACCGTTGGATAATACTATTGACCAGTGGACAAAACAACAAGGAAGGCACCAAGACCTTGATTGTTCCAGTTACTCTCAAAGGAG
>NW_010954100.1:0-215 GCF_000633955.1 Camelina sativa
TTTTTTTGGAAGAAGCTCTCAAAATGCAAAAATCAATCGTTTGGCGATGACGACACCGTTACAATCTCTCTCTAGCCAATTAAAGTGGATTATATGAAAAAACAAAAACTATATAATGATCAATCGGTTTATTTCGGTTTAATTATATGCTCTTTAATTTGATTCCGGTATGAGAGGAGGAAGAAGAAGAGAAATAACCAGATTAATTTTCGGTA
>NW_010954101.1:0-215 GCF_000633955.1 Camelina sativa
TTTGCCAATATTTTGGGTTAAAAGTATTTGATAATATATATATATATGTTATATTTTGTTATATATGTTTTATATCATGTTATAAAATTGTAGCTCTAGTTGATAATATACTTTATGAGATATGCTACACAAATCACATACCACTTTTTGTAACGACTTACATATCATTTTTTTCTATATTTTCTGACCATTGGTTTTGTTTTTAGATAGATTAT
>NW_010954102.1:0-215 GCF_000633955.1 Camelina sativa
TTTATCCAACAGTACAGAAACGGCCTTGTTTATATACAATGGTGCATAACAAAAACCGAACAAAATGTTTCCACCCACATACACTAGTTTTTGAAATATGAAGATCGATCACATAATGCTGCAGAAATGAGGGTTTTCCTCACTGAACATTGAACTAGCGTTCTCGTCGATAAGACCCGAATAAGGCCGTTCCTGATGGTATCCGTGGTCGTGTC
>NW_010954103.1:0-215 GCF_000633955.1 Camelina sativa
TACCAAGGCAGTTACACCACATAAAAACATAAGTAAGACAATCTGAAGAAGCCCTCCAAGGACAGCAACCGGGCCAACAACTTTCAGCTGCAGCATTCACACAGGAACATATGATTTTTAGATTAAGATTACAAAATCCACATGAAGTTGCATTCAATAGTAAATGGACGTCTACCTTAGTCATTGAGAATTCCAAGCCCAAAGCAAAAAGAAGG
>NW_010954104.1:0-215 GCF_000633955.1 Camelina sativa
TGTTCACAGCTTGGAAACGCTTGTAAATTTCGAGGCAGATCAGTACAAAAACGAGGATGGCAGCAGCAGAGCCGCCTAGATAAGGCAGGAGAGTTGTAATGTCCATTTTTTGTTTTTATTGGAGGACTGTAAGTACAACCATCATAAAAGAAAAACCCTTTCAGCTCAACGAGTTAAAAGGGTTATTCATCAACTTTCACGGTCAAACTCTTTAC
>NW_010954105.1:0-215 GCF_000633955.1 Camelina sativa
AATAAGCCAACTAGTTGATCCAATTCAAAGTATGAGAAGAAGAAGAAGAAAAGATGAAAACTTTTAAATCATCTCCAATTAAAATTAAACCAAAACACTTGTCATCAATCATTCTCTAATAAGCCAATGAGATGAATCAAATTCAAAAAAGTATGAAAAGGTGAAAACTTTTTACCTGAGTAGTTTTACCACTACCGGTCTCACCGACAAGAATA
>NW_010954106.1:0-215 GCF_000633955.1 Camelina sativa
TGCTTCAGTAACAGCCTGGGATGACCAGTTCATTGGCGTCATTGGCCACTCCTTTTGTCCACGGCCCGGCGGGCCTGTAGCGCATCTGAAAAGGAAATGACCTGACCACCTGTAATCTGTTCGTTTTCGTGACCTTTGCCAGCCAGTAAAACCACGTCCTCGTCCGCTGACTCCATGATTGAACGCTCAATGGCACGCCCCCGGTCTTCTTCAAC
>NW_010954107.1:0-215 GCF_000633955.1 Camelina sativa
ATCCATATATCGGCAAGAAATGGTATTCAAAATTCGCATGGACTTAGCGATTTGGCCGAGGATGCGAGGCAAATAAAGAAACAGAAAGAGAAAGGAAAAACAGTGGATCACCACTCTGATGAGTCGAAAACCTTGAAGGTGAATAACAAAAGAAAAACAGATCTAGAGAGTTCTATGCTGTCCAAAAAAATGAAGATTGAAAGTTTTCTGTTTCC
>NW_010954108.1:0-215 GCF_000633955.1 Camelina sativa
AAACGCAGAGGAAATGTAACAAGCAGATTCTAGTCTTTCCACAATTAAATGCGTGACCAACTTGCGGGGGATAATTCTTGATTGAAGAAACTTGTAATAATTTGGGAAATGAACACGCGGCTCTAAACCCCTCCAGTCGCATAAAGAATTGGTAGAAACAAGGTCAAGTGCCTCATCTACTGATTGCATCAAAACATTGGCAGTGCTACGTGTTA
>NW_010954109.1:0-215 GCF_000633955.1 Camelina sativa
CATATGTGTACGTATATATGCACATGTATCCAGATCCAAGCCCACGGTGGTTCGTCATCCACCCCGTGCAACGTCGGCTGAAACGGCTCAATATGGACTACTACTTGGATCCGGCCCCGGTTGAAGGATCCTGTTTCGTGAGGACGGATTGGGGGATCTATGTAATCGGTGGGCTCATCAACGGCAAACCCACATCGGAAGTCATGTTTTTTGAT
>NW_010954110.1:0-215 GCF_000633955.1 Camelina sativa
GGTGTCCATCGATGCCAAAACTGCAGACGCGAACTGCACGAACACGAACGTCGAATCCCAATTCCAATCATCCCGATTTCGTCCCCAAACTCACCCAATTGCCACACAAACCTATGGGAAACTCAAGAACAACACACCCAAGCAAGCAAACACCACAAAAAGACAAAGAACAGCCAAAACAAAAGAGATCTCATGCTTAGATCAACCATGGTCAA
>NW_010954111.1:0-215 GCF_000633955.1 Camelina sativa
TCCCAAAAACCGTAGCTCGTAATAGGAACATTCTGAAGGTGTTGCTGATTAATGCAATGGTGTCTTGTATCATGGTCTCTGCTCAAGGTTGATGATGACCTGACACTTCCACAAGGATTGTGTTTTTGTTTTATTCCATTCTCATCAGCAGTAAGTACTGTACCAAACAGCTTCACATCACCATTCTTATCGAGTCTCTCAGTATCAGACAAACT
>NW_010954112.1:0-215 GCF_000633955.1 Camelina sativa
ACCCATTTGATATCTTTGGGAACTTCAATGGCGATGTAATACTTTTATTTCTTGGTTTTCATCTAATAGGTTCCACTCAAAAGAATATTGTTTACAAAGATAGTCAAAAACTTGTTTCCTTTTAGATGGAAATGGATAACTTATCAACTAACATGGTTTGCACGCTAATTTTTTTGAAAAACAGATCTTCAACATGTTCAGGCAAGATATCGGAG
>NW_010954113.1:0-215 GCF_000633955.1 Camelina sativa
TCGTCAATGCTTTTCTTCCCTAGATCAGCCTCCCCATTTAACTCGTGTAGTCTGATATCTTTTTCCTTTTCCTTCACGGTACGATTATTTTCTGATTTCTTACTTTTGGTCTTTAAAACTTTAAATTGTTTCCCCAAGCCTTTAACTGAAAGTTCAGTCTCATCATTAGTTGCAGGCTTTCCACAGACGTCTGTTTCTTTCTTTTGTAGATGCTG
>NW_010954114.1:0-215 GCF_000633955.1 Camelina sativa
TTATGGAATCAACAAGAGCTTCAAATGCTGACCGACCCCACAGATACATCTTCATCGCTTCATCATCAAAAACTCTTTTGGCACTTTCATATGGAATTCTAGAGTTATGATGCAAACCATAAAGTCGAATGTGTTGAAAAAGCAACAGCCCCAACCATTTACGATGATCAGTGATATATCATGGTTTTTGTGGTTTTTAACCATGATATAAGAAG
>NW_010954115.1:0-215 GCF_000633955.1 Camelina sativa
TGATCTCTAAGAAAAGACGATAAACAAAAATCAAAACCTCATATGAAAATCACTTGAAACTAATACATAACCTTAACTAATACATCACTTAAATCCTACTGTTAACAGATTCGCAACAGCTTCAGCAATCAGTGCTACTCCGTTCTGTCAATTAAAAAAAAAAACCTTAAACGATCAGAAGCGAAATTAAAGAGCAAAAACCAAGAATAAAAATA
>NW_010954116.1:0-215 GCF_000633955.1 Camelina sativa
CTCCTTTGAGAGTAACTGGAACAATCAAGGTCTTGGTGCCTTCCTTGGTGTTTTGTCCACTGGTCAATAGTATTATACAACGGTTAAAGAGACTCGCTTCTTGCGATTGAAACAGAAATGAAGGGGATAAGAGGAGCGGAAGTGAGTAATGGATGAGGGATTAGGAACTAGGAGCAACAAGGCTTTGATATCATGTAAAAATTAATATAGAGAAG
>NW_010954117.1:0-215 GCF_000633955.1 Camelina sativa
CGCACAACAAGGGCTCGACAGGAGACACAGGCAGAATGGAACGTAAAGCTCCAAGAAGAACCAGGGAAAGAATTCTCGATCTCTCTTTACGATTGTTCAACGAATTTGGTGAACCCAATATCACCACGACAGTCATTGCTGACGAGATGAACATCAGTCCAGGCAATCTGTACTATCATTTTCGCAACAAAGACGACATTGTGAATTCCATCTTC
>NW_010954118.1:0-215 GCF_000633955.1 Camelina sativa
AGGCTAAAACCGAGAAAACATTGATTTGAAGTAGTAAAAAGCTTTGTAACTGTTTATAGTGTCAAAATATGTGACAATCCAATTCATTTGACTATTTAGAAGAGTTCACGTTGAATTTGAATTGTTTAGAGAACACTTATACCCATTTTGTCCCGAAAGAGGCTAAAACCGAGAATACATTGATCCGAAGCAGTAAACAGCTTTGTTACTGTTTC
>NW_010954119.1:0-215 GCF_000633955.1 Camelina sativa
TTGAAGATTCTCCTCGAGAATGCTGGTGCTGTCTTTAGAACCAGCGATAGGTTTGCTTCGCTTATCTTCCTGCATTTTTATAAGCCACATTAGGTAGTTTGTTATGCTATCTCTAGTTTCAGCCTTTTTTTTCCTAAGCTTTCAACATCGGAGATTGCTAGTTTATCTTCTCCATCTTCTTGATAGTTGCTTTGCGCAGAATGTTATTTAGTTGT
>NW_010954120.1:0-215 GCF_000633955.1 Camelina sativa
AGATACTCTTGGTTCTATCCTCTGCGTTTGAAATCCGACTTTACCTCTATATTCATGGCGTTTCAAAAGTTAGTCGAGAATCAGTTTAATACAAAAATCAAGATCTTTCAAAGTGATGGAGGTGGAGAGTTTACAAACAACACCTTAAAGAAACATTTTCAAGATCATGGCATTCATCATCAGCTATCCTGCCCCTACACTCCACAACAAAATGG
>NW_010954121.1:0-215 GCF_000633955.1 Camelina sativa
ACAGTTAAAAGTAACCGACTCCAGTAATCCCAAGGCATATCATCAACAGGTTCATCTTTTGATTTTTTCTTGCTTTCTTCCTTCAAACTTTCAAGTGTTTCCTGGAATTCTTTTATCGATTCTTGATATAACTTAACATACGAGAATATCTCTGCATCAGACTTTTCAAGCCGCTCCTCGAGTAATGTCACCTTATGTTGCATTAGCTCATTGTA
>NW_010954122.1:0-215 GCF_000633955.1 Camelina sativa
CTCAAATTCGCTCACTTCACGGCGAACCAAGCCATTCTTGAAGCTTTCCAAGGTAAGAAGAGAGTTCACGTCATCGATTTCTCCATGAACCAAGGTCTTCAATGGCCTGCGCTTATGCAAGCTCTTGCTCTCCGAGAAGGTGGTCCTCCGATTTTCCGGTTAACCGGGATTGGTCCTCCGGCGCCGGATAATTCTGATCAGCTCCACGAAGTTGG
>NW_010954123.1:0-215 GCF_000633955.1 Camelina sativa
AAAGAGCTTGCGGCGATGGGGGAGAAGGAGTGGTACTTCTACTGTCCAAGAGACAGGAAATACCGGAACAGCACGAGGCCTAACCGAGTAACTGGAGGTGGATTCTGGAAAGCAACCGGAACAGACCGGCCAATATACTCATTGGACTCGACTCGATGCATCGGTCTGAAGAAGTCGCTAGTGTTCTACCGTGGTCGAGCTGCTAAAGGAGTCAA
>NW_010954124.1:0-215 GCF_000633955.1 Camelina sativa
CTCTCTCTCTCTCTCTCTCACTTTCAGTGGTGGCTGCTTTTAGGTTTAGGTTTTTTTGATTTTCTCTTTGATGGCACAAGAAAGAGGAGATACATATGCTCACACAACACACGACATCCTTTTGTCGTTCAATAATTTTCTTCACTTGGGCCTCAAGGCTAATCTTAGTAACAAAACAAACCGGCCCAATTAGAATTGAGAAATTGGGGTGTTAC
>NW_010954125.1:0-215 GCF_000633955.1 Camelina sativa
CACTATCAAGCAAATGTATAAGATGTATAAGATGTAATGACCACAAATCAAGTCTAACTGCACCATAAATATATGTCCAAGTCAAATCTTAAATTACCTAGAGGTCTAGCGATAGGGCACCCCAAGTCCAGAAAGCCAAGACCCCTTTCACGAACTAGAACTTGAAAATGCTGCAAACCGCCATCTGGAACACGTGCAACCAGACTGACGTAGTA
>NW_010954126.1:0-215 GCF_000633955.1 Camelina sativa
ACACCGTCCACACCAGCATCAGCCAAGTAACTATGAAGCTCGTTGTAAAACTTATACACCTTCTTAGGGTTAACCAAACCCAACCCTTGAAGCGTCATCACATCAGTCTTCCACGTCGGGTCATTCTCCACCACACCTTCTGTAGCATTCGGATACTTCATCACAGATCCGTACTCTCCCCCGGGTCTAACCCCGCCCCAGTAACCCGTTATCGC
>NW_010954127.1:0-215 GCF_000633955.1 Camelina sativa
ATTAAATTTGTTACACATGAAATTTTTGGTTTGATTTTGAATAGGCTGGTAGAATATATGGAACATAAAAGACTTTGTTGGATATATGTTTGTTCAAGATTTTACATAAATATGGTATAAAATATTGAGTGAACATTTAGATTAAATTTAAGGAATTAAGAGGACAAGCATGTTTGTCGGCCTAGTCCTTATATATATTATTTCAACTCCCAACC
>NW_010954128.1:0-215 GCF_000633955.1 Camelina sativa
TGAGCTTTGATTTGTGGGAATCTAAAGTCTGTGTAGTTTGGGTTCATGCATCGAATTTCTTCACGAGTTGGAGTACCAAGAACCTAAACCAAGGCAGCAAGAACTTATGGTAACAAATATACTAGATTCTAGGTATCTTATAAACCTAGAAGAGAAAAACTAGCCAGGTATAAGTAAAGGAGACTTCACCTTTATGATCTCCACAAGCTGATCAA
>NW_010954129.1:0-215 GCF_000633955.1 Camelina sativa
TGAGAAGCTATTTTGGGTATGATCCGGTTAAGAAACAATTCAAGGTACTGTATATGACTTGGTCATTTGATGGGATCTGTAAGGAGCATCAGATTCTGACGTTGGGAACAGGGAAATTGTCATGGAGAATGATCCAATGTTGCTCACCACATGATCCCATACATTAAAATCAAGGGATATGCATCAATGGTGTTTACTACTATATAGCTCGTGTC
>NW_010954130.1:0-215 GCF_000633955.1 Camelina sativa
AACCTCCCGGCGGCGTTGACTCTGTACTTCCTGCATAAAAACTCCTCCGCGAAAGTCTTCTCCACCCTCCGGTTAACGTCGTGCAAAAACACGTGGGTGACTCCAGGTTTCTTCCGGTTCCTAGCCATAACCGCCGCCGAGAAAATCGCCGCCATTCTTCCCGGAGCTTCAGCGAAGTAACCTTTAGGAGCATCGACCATCAACAGATCCCACTC
>NW_010954131.1:0-215 GCF_000633955.1 Camelina sativa
TAATGGTCACATTGTATACCATACGGACCTACCTCATTGATTTGGGATTAAATGCAAAAGTATAAGCCAGCTCATAACACTCTACCTATTTTATATCTCAATCTCTCTCTCCTCCAATAATTTTTCCCATTTTTTGGGGGTATCGATCTATTCAAAACTAGTATCTATCTAATGAAATAAATGTATGTCATCCACTGAATTCATAAAATCTACAT
>NW_010954132.1:0-215 GCF_000633955.1 Camelina sativa
AGATCTACTAATCTTACATCATGGGAAATAACTTGAACTGACAGATAGTTTTTCCAAAACACTGCTAGACCACCACTTAAACCTCTAGGAGATACAAGACACATATCATCAAATCCCAAACTGACACCCAAATCTCTGATGTAGTTATCTTGCTGTTTAGTTTCCATAAGGAACATCATGTCCAAGAGATACACCTTCTGCATCTCTTCTAGGCG
>NW_010954133.1:0-215 GCF_000633955.1 Camelina sativa
TTTCGGCTATAGTGGAAAAGTACGAGAACTTAATTTGATTAGCACCGCAATTCGACTCCTCGGCCTCGAGATTCATCCGTAAGAGATGCCATATACGTTTACAAACATGAAACATGATTTTCCAACCAAGATAATGACAGATCAGAAGTTGAGCAGACTGCATGAGACAACCATTTGTCCTCTATAGGTCATACGGCTAATTTGACTCAACTCAT
>NW_010954134.1:0-215 GCF_000633955.1 Camelina sativa
TCCACAAGTGGAGACACTCACCTTGGTGGAGAAGATTTTGACCACAGAGTGATGGACTACTTCATCAAACTGGTCAAGAAGAAGTATAACAAAGACATAAGCAAGGATCACAAAGCCCTTGGTAAACTTAGGCGTGAATGTGAGCTTGCGAAACGAGCTTTGAGCAACCAGCACCAAGTCCGTGTTGAAATCGAGTCACTCTTTGATGGAGTTGA
>NW_010954135.1:0-215 GCF_000633955.1 Camelina sativa
TCATTAACCCATTCTAAATTTTGAAATATGATCATTTTTGGTTAAAATTAGAATAATAACATTATTACTAAAACAAATTCATAGTGTTATTTTTACTTTTTGAAATTTTTTATTTATGTTACTTAATTCATTCTTATATTATTTTATTATTTCATAAAACAAATTTATATTATTGTTTTTGCTATTTTAAAAATTAATTAATTTTGTTTAATTAT
>NW_010954136.1:0-215 GCF_000633955.1 Camelina sativa
TATTTATATACGTGGACACGTCATGAGTATGCGTATTTTTACGTGGCATATGTATATACGAGTGTGTACGTGTGAATGTGTATATATGTACACTAAGGTAAGGGAACTCGTTTTGTTTATTTTAATTTAATGTCTGTGCTACACGAAAGTGACCCCCGACCACTGTCTTGATGATGACTCACGTGTTTGTGTTTCTCTCTGAGCCCCTCTCCTTA
>NW_010954137.1:0-215 GCF_000633955.1 Camelina sativa
ATAGTGGCTACATTTGCAGCAGTAGTTGGAAGCCAAGCTGTTATATCAGCAACGTTTTCGATCATAAGTCAATGTTGTGCGCTTGATTGCTTTCCTCGTGTCAAGATCATTCACACTTCAAGCAAAATACATGGACAAATATATATCCCTGAAGTTAACTGGATGCTTATGTGCCTTTGCTTGGCTGTCACAATCGGGTTAAGAGACACTAACAT
>NW_010954138.1:0-215 GCF_000633955.1 Camelina sativa
GCACAAACAGGAAGAACAGTAGCAATTGTAACAACGTCTGGCTTAAAACCTTCCTGCTGCATCCAAACAATCGACCTTAAAGCTTGATCAAATCTTCCGTTGGCTGCATATCCAGACATCAGTGCAGTCCATGAAATGGCATTCCTCTGTTTGGATCCATAGAACACTCGTCTCCCAGAAACCATATCCCCACACTTGCAGTATAAATCAATCAA
>NW_010954139.1:0-215 GCF_000633955.1 Camelina sativa
TTGTTACATATTTTGACCCTAGAAAGAGTAAAATAGCTGTTTACTGCCTCAAATCAGTGTTTCCTCTCGGTTTTAGCCTGTTTTCTCGGTCTAAGCCTGTTTCGGGATAAAACGGGTTTAAGTGTTGTCTAAATACTCCAAATTCAACCCAAACTCTTATAATTACTTAATAGAATTGGATTGTTACATATTTTGACCCTAGGAAGAGTTCCATA
>NW_010954140.1:0-215 GCF_000633955.1 Camelina sativa
ATGTTAGTGTCTCTTAACCCGATTGTGACAGCCAAGCAAAGGCACATCAGCATCCAGTTAACTTCAGGGATATAGATTTGTCCATGTATCTTGCTCGAAGTGTGAATGATCTTGACACGAGGAAAGCAATCTAGCGCACAGCATTGACTTATGATCGAAAACGTTGCGGATATAACAGCTTGGCTTCCAACTACTGCTGCAAATGTAGCCACTAT
>NW_010954141.1:0-215 GCF_000633955.1 Camelina sativa
TCCGATTGCGAGATCCACCTCTCCGGTTTGAATTCCATACAATCTTCACCCCACGTCGACTTCATCCTCCCCGCCGAGTAGATCGAATACGTAACCGAAGATCCCGCCGGCACGAATGTTCCGTCCGGCAACACATCGTCCTTCACGGCGCGTTTTGAATCCTCCGGTACCGATGGGTAAAGCCTCAGCGTCTCCGATAACGCCGCTTTTAGATA
>NW_010954142.1:0-215 GCF_000633955.1 Camelina sativa
AGTGTTTTTAAACCAAAATATATATATATATATATATATATATATATCTGTTGTTGTTGCACAAATAAATAAAACAGCCAATAGAATAGAGTAGAAGAAATGAGAAGAAAGGAAAAACAAAAAAAAGGAAAGGGGGAAAACGCCAAAAAAGAAAGAAAGAAAAGAAAGGTGTGTGTGTGTTGGGGTTTATAAAGACAGGATGGCACAAGTGGTAA
>NW_010954143.1:0-215 GCF_000633955.1 Camelina sativa
GTAGATGTCTTTGTCAGTACGGTGGACCCTTTGAAGGAGCCTCCCCTAGTCACATCCAACACTGTGCTGTCAATCTTGGCCATGGACTATCCAGTTGAGAAAATCTCCTGCTATGTCTCTGATGATGGTGCTTCAATGCTCACATTCGAATCTCTCTCAGAAACTGCCGAGTTTGCAAGAAAATGGGTTCCCTTCTGTAAGAAATTCTCCATAGA
>NW_010954144.1:0-215 GCF_000633955.1 Camelina sativa
AAAAAAAACAATAAGAATTGTTTGTTACCATTAAAAAAACAAAAGCACTCTTTCTATTCATCTTTGTCAAGACGACGATCCCGTTATATTATTATATTTATACCGGATTTTGCCAATGAATTGGAACGCGAATCAACTACTCCCTTCATGGTCACATAGTCATTACAGAATTTTGTTTCAGGTATATATGTCTTTCTTAATTTCATATTGGTAGT
>NW_010954145.1:0-215 GCF_000633955.1 Camelina sativa
TTTCATGTAGTAAACATGACAAGTACTGCAATAAGTCTGAAAGTTAATTGAGTAATAATGGACGAGATGAGCACAAAGGGAGCAAACGAAGAAAGCTTCATCAGTACCTTGTAGAACGTATTGAAGAGATTGCAGAGGAGCTGAAGGGAATGAATGCTTGTTTCACGAAATTTTACATCCCCAGAAGATATTAAGCTTTCCTTTCCAGCATGACT
>NW_010954146.1:0-215 GCF_000633955.1 Camelina sativa
TGATCCGAGAATCTTGATTCCCCTCGAACATATGACAGCTGATGAAGCCCACTCCCGTACCAGAGTATGCGATCACACCTTCATTCAGTTAAGATAAATCAAACTATCAGTATTTATATATGCCATCAAGTTTCCATGCTGCTGAGGACTAGAGAAACCAGTATACTAACCATGCTGGAGTCCGTCTCTTGGCCTTGGGAAGCCGATCATCTCCC
>NW_010954147.1:0-215 GCF_000633955.1 Camelina sativa
CCGATTATACGACCCACAATCTTGTCTTGCTCTTGAATGGAGAAGTGTTTGTCAAATAGAGGCCATAGCTCCAGTTCCTCCAAGAAAATGTGCTGATCCAATGTGATTTTAATGGATTTGCACATCCCTTGTAGCTTTGTAGCCAGTTCATTGTACTTCTTCTTGCAGTCACCGTTATCAATATCAGTCTGAACAGTGTCAGTTTGAGCTATGTC
>NW_010954148.1:0-215 GCF_000633955.1 Camelina sativa
TACTTGAGTATTCGGCTCACCATTTTCCAATGATGTACTGTTGGCTTATGCATATGTTGACTCACCTAGTTCACAGCAAAGCATATCTCAGGTCGAGTTATGGTGAGATAAATAAGCTTACCTACCAACCGTCAATACTGTTTTACATCTTCGAAAGGAGCATCATTTAGCTCCCCCTTACGACCAGCCTTGTAGTCTTCTTCAAGTGGAGTTTC
>NW_010954149.1:0-215 GCF_000633955.1 Camelina sativa
AAAAAAAGTGGCATTAAATCAAACAAAACTTACTTATAAACAGGACAAAAAACAACCAGAGGTAACAGCCAACCCGGAGCATCCCCTGGAAGGTAAGCTAGGAGTCTAGGCATGGATGACCACTTCTGCTTCTCATGGCATCGTTTCATATAATTCCACAACACAGCTACAAGCTCGGTTCTATAAGCCAAAATTGTCATGATCCGCTCAAGAGG
>NW_010954150.1:0-215 GCF_000633955.1 Camelina sativa
GAAAGTCCAAAGAAGAGAGCAACATCTCCATCTTTTCCCATGTTGCAACCAGAATGAAGGGAGAGAATCCGACGCTTAGGCATAAGGTAATGCATAACACTGAAAAGACCCTTCTTCATTTCCCCGGCATACTGAGTGCCAAGAATAACCATTTCCCTCCTAGCCAGATTAAGGTCCACGCTAGTAGACGAAGTCATGTAATGAGTGTAACGGTT
>NW_010954151.1:0-215 GCF_000633955.1 Camelina sativa
AAGAAATATTTTTGGCTGGTAATTATTCCAAAAAAAACGATTAATTCGGCAACAAAACCACTCATGCCCGGTAATGCAAGGGAAGCCATCGATAAGATAGTGAACATTGTAAATATCTTTGGAATGGAGATAGCCATTCCACCCATTTCATCAAGATAAACAAGCCGGATTCTATCATAACTAGTTCCTGCCAAGAAAAAAAGTGCAGCGCCAAT
>NW_010954152.1:0-215 GCF_000633955.1 Camelina sativa
AAGAGCCGGAGAACCCAATCAACAATGAGATTAGGAAAAAGAAGCCCTTCGGCATGGTGCCATTGTAGAAGACGCACCATATACCACCATTTAAAATGCAGAGATGTTTCCTCCCCATAAAGGCTTGCTGATGCTGGACTAATCTTTTGCACTGATCCTGTATAAAGCATCTGCGGTGACCTATCTCTAGTTTGCTGAGCAGGAAATGAGCTATT
>NW_010954153.1:0-215 GCF_000633955.1 Camelina sativa
AAAGAAGCGGGAATTACAAGGCACAGAACATGTACCTATACACCACAGCAAAATGGTGTATCGGAGAGGATGAACAGGACCATTATGGATAAAGTTAGAAGTATGCTTTCTGAGACAGGATTGGGTCAAGAGTTTTGGGCAGAGGCTACTTCAACAGCAGTCTACTTGATAAACAGAACACCAAATTCATCTATTGGTTTCAAGCTACCTGAGGA
>NW_010954154.1:0-215 GCF_000633955.1 Camelina sativa
ATTTGCCGAAGACCGGATTTAGAGGTTACTCCTGATGGAAAAGCACCTGTTCCAAAATTCAGATTATCAAAGGATGGTAAACAGAAATTTTTAACATGGATGAAAAACGAGATAAAATTTCCAGACGGATATGCTTCAAAGTTTTCACGTTGTGTTGACTTAAATAATTGGTCACTATCAGGCCTTAAAAGTCATGATTGTCATGTGATCATGCA
>NW_010954155.1:0-215 GCF_000633955.1 Camelina sativa
AAAAAAAAAAAAGAGATAGAAATTGGCATTACTAGTTGAAGCAAAGGTTTTAAACATCCATCGATCTATCTCCAAGGTTGCTTTTAAAGAATCCAAAAAATTAAAAAAAGTATCACTAACCGTGAGGGAACGTTCGATGCTGGTAAAGGATCTGAGGTAACGGTCGAGTCTGATGAAGGATCTGAAGGTACAACAGAGGGAACGTTCGATTCTGA
>NW_010954156.1:0-215 GCF_000633955.1 Camelina sativa
AACAAGTAAAGAACAGCAACAACTTGGTCTTGAACCAGAACAAGAACCAGAGCCTAACTCTTTAATGAAACATGATATCGGTTTCTCTCGGGTTTCTAGGCTTCTGAATCTACCTAATGAAACATCTCCAAAAAGCACACTCCAGACTTTGTTCGACTATACTTGCCGGAGAATTATGTCTTAGATTCATTTTGCACTCATTGTTTCAGTACATT
>NW_010954157.1:0-215 GCF_000633955.1 Camelina sativa
ACAGCTATTACTCCCTCGTCCATCTCTCTAATTCTCTCTCTCTCTCTAGAAATCTTCTTCGGCTCTCACTCTCTCAATTGGGTTTCTTAGAATTGGGAAAAGTGAGTTGACGGAGAAACAAAGTGTATAGAACGGTTTATATAAATTAAATGAGATTGAAAATGCAAGATTCCTTTTTTCCTGAGCTTTCCACAACGGATCAATTTTCGAAATTC
>NW_010954158.1:0-215 GCF_000633955.1 Camelina sativa
GTTGGACTTCCATCGGTAACCAACAGATGCCAAGATAGCATCCCCGTAAATATCTTGACCACAAATGTAACTTGCTCGTGCATTCCGAGTTTTTTCAATATGAGATGAGTCTTCATTTGAACTTCCAGACGCTTCTGATGATTTATCAGAGGACTTATTCGGAATAGTAGAGTACAATCTACACTCAGAACCACAGGAAGCTTTGCCAAAAGTCC
>NW_010954159.1:0-215 GCF_000633955.1 Camelina sativa
AGACGTCCCAGCTGCGAGACGACAAGGTAAAAAAATCTCGTAGTTGCTGCTTCCTTGATACAGAGTAGAGTATGAAGAACAATACACATAGGCAAGAGTTGATTCCAACAGATATAACAAGTGCTGACAAAAGCATCTTCAAGAACACCAATCTAAAATATAAGACAATTTATATATAACATACAATTATCTAGTTTATTGACTAACAAGATGCA
>NW_010954160.1:0-215 GCF_000633955.1 Camelina sativa
CCAGAAGAACTCGACAAGAAACCAAAAGAAGAAGCAGTTTTAAGAAGTACAAGAAACGAGAACCGAAACAAGAAGCCGGAGGAAGAAGACGTAGAAGAAGAAGAAGACGTAGCAGAAGAAAAAGAAGAAGAAGAAGAGAGACGTTCGACATCTTTCCCACTTCCAAACGATGTCACTGAAGCTCTCGTCGCACTCATCCGGAGATGTGATTACCC
>NW_010954161.1:0-215 GCF_000633955.1 Camelina sativa
AACAACCAATATGCACAGCGGAAACATACCAACAATACAAAACCAAAATGTCATCAATACAATAATATTCCTAACTGTTCTATCCAACAACCTAGAATAACTCTATCCTTGGTTCTAACCTCAATATCATAACCATAACACCATAACCGAAACCCTAGATCATCCTCCTCCTCATCTCCATGATTCCACGCTACATACCTGCACACCACAAACAA
>NW_010954162.1:0-215 GCF_000633955.1 Camelina sativa
TAATAGGCGCTACCAACAATGTCATGGAACTTTTTCCCTGAGAAAGAGTGGGCTGTTTAATCACACAAATCAAGGGTCGACCATTTATTTAGCTTGTGTGGATATTTGGTAGCTTCTAGTTAGTTACCAGGTTTAATGAAATCCGATAAGCCAAAATCAGTGGCCTTAAGAGGCGAATCTAGTTTAGCTGATTTGAACAAAAAATTCTGCAAAGA
>NW_010954163.1:0-215 GCF_000633955.1 Camelina sativa
TGCGAGTACAATTGCTGTAACATCATAGTAGAATTTACTATATAACTCGTGTTGTTAATAGAATTCGTTTCTCTCATAAAACATTATTTAATAAACTTGTCAAGAAATTAACATTTTTCTCTGAAATAAGTAAAGCTTACATAAGATTTTGAGATGCTCACCTTCAACTCTGATCATCCACATTGAATCTCCACTAATGTTAGTTTCCAATTGCT
>NW_010954164.1:0-215 GCF_000633955.1 Camelina sativa
GTATTTGAAGAGATATTTGATAGCGCTTGACTTATTGCACCATTCTATATTGATATGGGTTTTGTACTTCTTCAAAATATCTAGATTGTGAGGAACAACATAAAGATTATCCAATCGTGTTTGCCCTTTCATCACAAATCTTTCGTTGTTCTGCTGCTGATATAAGATATACCCTGCATCGTTCATTTTTGTGTGTGGTACAAACTCTCTTGGGA
>NW_010954165.1:0-215 GCF_000633955.1 Camelina sativa
CAGCAACTTGAAATGAATAGGAATGAAGATGGAACTTATAACCATGGAGATTACAAAATTGTCTATGTTGCACCCATGAAAGCCCTTGTTGCTGAAGTTGTAGGTAATTTGTCTAATCGTCTGAAGGATTATGGAGTTACTGTGAGAGAACTCAGTGGGGATCAGTCCCTAACCGGGAAAGAAATTGAAGAGACTCAGATAATTGTTACAACACC
>NW_010954166.1:0-215 GCF_000633955.1 Camelina sativa
GGCAACAAGGTCATCAACATCTTTCCGGATTTCTGTCTGCTGCTCTTCAAGATAATTTTTACTAGCATCTACTTCTAGCTTTTCTTTCTTTATTCTGTCTCTTTCATTCTGCATGTCCGCCATTTCTCTTCTGGCTACGTCTCTTAGGTAGTTAATATTGTTCAATTCGTGCTCCTTCTCTTCCTCAAATAGCTTCTCTTTTGCTTGCAGCTCCC
>NW_010954167.1:0-215 GCF_000633955.1 Camelina sativa
ACATGAGGAGACAAAGTGTGTACCTGTATGGAATATGCTTGTGTGTTTGAAGATCTCTATACTTTTTCGCAAGCCCATAGTCAATGATGTACACCTGCAAAGGAAGAAGCAAAGATAATATAAACCAAATGTATCCTTGCTTGAAGCTCTGAGACAGTAGTCTTATAAAACTCACCTGGTTTGCTTTGCGTCCAAGACCCATCAAAAAGTTATCT
>NW_010954168.1:0-215 GCF_000633955.1 Camelina sativa
TTTCTGTACCATTCTATGGAGAAGAGACGAGCCACTGAAGCAGGAGCAGATTCTAAATCGGCTAGCTTCTCGAACAACGGGACAACTCTCAGAGGATGAGTGATCCCGCATTCACGTTGCAAGAGCTCAACAGCAAGTACATCTGATGGAGCAGTGGCCATTGAGATGATATAAGCACCAAAACTATCCGAAGGAAGCTCGGAAATGACTTTGAA
>NW_010954169.1:0-215 GCF_000633955.1 Camelina sativa
AAAAAAAAAAAAAAAAAAAAAAAAAAAAGAGAACTCCAGATTCTTAAAAAGTATTTTCATATAATTTCTCAACCACAAATAGCAATTGACAATTGTTTTAACTGGCAAAAAGCAATTATTTCATCGCATCTCTTGGTATATTTTAAATTTTTGTCGGTTTTTGTGACTGGGGGGACATAAATTGTCCGATACTTAACCAGTGAAACATCAACTCC
>NW_010954170.1:0-215 GCF_000633955.1 Camelina sativa
TAATTTCTATAATAAAATTAAGATAGAAAAGATTCTATATATAATTTATATCTTAATTATAATAATAATTAAAAGCATTTGTAATGATAATTTCTATCTTAATTATAATAATAATTAAAATAATAAATTAATTTTATTATTATAATTTCTATCTTAATTATATCTTAGTTTTATTATTATAATTTCTATCTTAATTTACATAAATTATTTTAGTA
>NW_010954171.1:0-215 GCF_000633955.1 Camelina sativa
GTTTTGCAGCCATAATGTAAGTATTCCAGACCTCGAGCAATGCCCAATGCAATTCGATACAATGTTCTGACATCTCGAGCCAGTGACTTATTTCTAGAGATGAACTGATCGAGAGACCCATTCTCCAAAAACTCATACACAATTGCTCTTTTAGACCCTTCAAAGCAGAAACCAAGAAGAGAAACGATGTTTACATGAGATGTTTGGCTCATGCT
>NW_010954172.1:0-215 GCF_000633955.1 Camelina sativa
ACAAAATAGGTATAAGTGTTGTTTAAACACTCCAAATTAAACCCAAAGTCTTATAATTAGTCAAACGCATTATATTGTTACATATTTTATCCCTAGAAACAGTAACATAGCTGTTTACTGCTTTAAATCAATGTTTTTTTGGTTCTAGCCTGTTTTGGGACAAAATGCGTATAATTGTTGTCTAAACACTCCAAATTCCTCCCGAACTCTTACAA
>NW_010954173.1:0-215 GCF_000633955.1 Camelina sativa
CGAGATCGAAGAACTATAGACGCCATTTTCCGATTTCGGCGTTTTCTTCCCCCTAAGCTCTCTGTGAATCGCAGCAAGGGTTGAAGTAGGGTTTTGAATTTGTGTGTGCGATCGGAGGAAATGAAAATAATAAACAAATGAGTGTGTTTGGAAACAGGTTTAACTAATTGGGCTCTCATTTAAAGACTCTTATCGACTGTTTGGAAGTCGGTTTA
>NW_010954174.1:0-215 GCF_000633955.1 Camelina sativa
ACAGTGGAAAAGTATGCCTTGAACTTCCGATTCAGGAACACATCTTCGGTAAAGGCCTTCAGCGCAGTGCTTGTAAAGATAAGGCTAATCCCAGAAATAGCGTTGGACATCTCGTAAAAACTTCTTTTACCGCTTTCAGGACAAGGCTGGTTACCTAAAAAAAAAATTTGGGAAACTATGAGCATTTCTAGGAATCTTTTGCTTTAAACTAACAC
>NW_010954175.1:0-215 GCF_000633955.1 Camelina sativa
TTTTCTCTAAGAAACAAATTGAAAACTTTAACTGCCTCTTCAACACGTCCTCTTGTAGCATAACCAGAAACCATAGTAGACCACGTATATGTATTTCTTTCAGGCATCAAGGCAAACACTTTAAGTCCATCTTGGACTAAGCCCGCTTTACAGTACATGCCCACCAAAGAAGTGTCAACATATATATCCCCAAAACTTGACATTTTGACCACAAG
>NW_010954176.1:0-215 GCF_000633955.1 Camelina sativa
CTAGGGTAAACAAGGAGACGACAATCGTAGCCTCCTACATCGAAGTACTTGCTCCACAGTGCCTTAGCTTTAACACGTGGGAAGCTCTCAACCGTCCATCTACACAACGCCGTGTACTCTCCTGGCCGATCGACGGCTACGATCTCTTGCGCACCTCCGCTTCCATCTCTCGACGATCCAACCTGAAGGTCTTCCGCTGGAGAAATCGAAGACGA
>NW_010954177.1:0-215 GCF_000633955.1 Camelina sativa
AGATCTACTAATCTTACATCATGGGAAATAACTTGAACTGACAGATAATTTTTCCATAACACTGCTAGACCACCACTTAAACCTCTAGGAGATACAAGACACATATCATCAAAACCCAAACTGACACCCAAATCTCTGATGTAGTTATCTTGCTGTTTAGTTTTCATGAGGAACATCATGTCCAAGAGATACACCTTCTGCATCTCTTCTAGGCG
>NW_010954178.1:0-215 GCF_000633955.1 Camelina sativa
ATGGGCTAACAGAACAATTCTATCTAACCTTCTGAAGATATTCATCTGAGTCATGCTTTCTCTTCCCTGTTGCAGCTCCATGAAAACTATTAGTAGCAAAGGAAGAGAGAGGTATAACATTCTCGGGAGTACTAAAGGCAGAACGGATCTCAATGGATGGGTTCTGTTCATCTTTATCGATCTGATGGTCTATCTTGTGGATGTTTGTTGTTCTC
>NW_010954179.1:0-215 GCF_000633955.1 Camelina sativa
AAACGCATTGGAATCACCGCAGGTCTCTGCGTTTTGATCCAACACGTTCCAGAGAAGAAAGGTGATCGCTTTGAAGCTTCCTACAGCTTCTACTTCGGAGACTACGGTCACATATCAGTACAAGGTCCTTATCTCACTTACGAGGACACGTTTCTAGCCATCACTGGTGGCTCCGGCGTCTTTGAAGGAGCTTATGGACAGGTCAAACTTCGTCA
>NW_010954180.1:0-215 GCF_000633955.1 Camelina sativa
CCGGAAATCCGGAGTTAAACCGGTGGATCGGGTCAATAAAAAAATATATTTTTTACACTACGACACGGGCCTTTACAGCCCAACGAAAATCTGAATTGCTTATGTTGCTAATATATATCAACTTAATAATGTAATTTACTTAGCTCTTGGTCGATGTGGGACAAAAAGAAATTCTATCATACGTGGTTCCTACCTTTGTTTGTTTGGTTCATGTC
>NW_010954181.1:0-215 GCF_000633955.1 Camelina sativa
AACGGTTAAGCTTATCCCGGGATGTTCCGCCATACGCATCGCAAACGCTAACGCCTCCCGATCATCATTCCCTCCAAAAAACAAAACCGTTATTACCAACGAGAAATCACTAGACGCGACACGAGTCGTACCACCAAGCCCACGATCAACCAATATCGCAACAGAACATGGAGCTTCTTCCATAACCTTCTTGTTAATCCAACGGTAATCGTTCC
>NW_010954182.1:0-215 GCF_000633955.1 Camelina sativa
GCTTGATCAATTTGGGTGTGTGCTTGATCAATTTTAGTAAGGTCAATTTGGGTGTGTGCTTGATCTATCAAGTTTTGATTTTTCGACATACCCAGATTGTGATTTATGTGTGAGATTACGCTTTTGGGTTTTTGAAGTTATGGGTAGTTCTTGAAACTTTTAGGTAGTGTGTTTTGAACCTGAATTTGGGAGCTTTCCTGCGAATTGTACCAAGC
>NW_010954183.1:0-215 GCF_000633955.1 Camelina sativa
CCATAGAAATATCTGAGACCATCAATATGCGATGTTCTTCTCTCTCTAATACCACGAAACGACGACGTCCCCACCATATAAACTTGGAACCCTTACACATGTTACCCTCTCGCTATATATAGTGTGCCATTGGCCTCGCTAGTTAATTCATATCGAAGAAAACTCAAATAGAGAGGCATCAAGAGTAGAAGATTTATCTATTTCCCATTCTCTTG
>NW_010954184.1:0-215 GCF_000633955.1 Camelina sativa
AAGCAGCTTTTCCAGAATGTGCAAATGAGCGTCAACTTCCTTGTCTCGCTCTTGAAAAAGAACTGGCAAAACGTATGTCTAAATCCTATTATGGTGTCTAATTGCTATGATTGTGTCTAATCTCTATCTAAATCTTTTGTCTAATCTGCTCATTGATTTGAATCTTGGTGCAGGTAAGGTGTTTGTACTTGAAGAGCACCATGGGACCACCACAA
>NW_010954185.1:0-215 GCF_000633955.1 Camelina sativa
AACCATATATAATATCTATATCTTGTTGGTCACATAAAAGTCTTACCGCCCTAATGTAGAACCAACCAGTACACGGATTCTAGGAATTTAAAAATTAAAATACTGCTAAAAACTTTAAAAGTATAGTGGACTTGAAAAATATAAAGCAGTAGTCGTTAAACACTTAAAAAACCAAGCCATTAAAATACAAAACTCTAGATAAACTCAAGCTTATA
>NW_010954186.1:0-215 GCF_000633955.1 Camelina sativa
AAAGATAGGAAAACAATGGGGTACAGATGTTGACAGGATATACGCTCTGATTTGCATCAACAGCAACCACTGGATTTCTGTTTGCGTTAACTTTGTCTTAAGAACTGTTGAAGTCTTTGACTGTGCTGGACACAAGAATAGAAGGTATGTCGAGTGTTTCGCAACGTCCATCCCAAGGATTTTGAAAGAAATTAATGCAAAGGTGAATGGAAAAG
>NW_010954187.1:0-215 GCF_000633955.1 Camelina sativa
ATCAAGAAGGGAATCTAGCATATCAATACTCGAAGCCTCTTTAGGCTCTGTATCTGTGTGAGACAATCTTTTGGCCAACCGAGCATCGATGAATTCTTGGATAACCCTAAACAATATCTCTATGCAGAGCACTGCTTCTTTTCGAGTACCTTGCAAATCAAGAAACCTCATATACCGGAAATAGTCTCCTACGTTGGGTTTACCGGAGATCTTCA
>NW_010954188.1:0-215 GCF_000633955.1 Camelina sativa
GATCTAACGATCTCGAGGATATCTGGATGCCGTACAACAGCTTCTTGCAAGATATCGAGAAGCTGATCAGTAGAGAACCGCTCGATAATCTTCCTAGCGTCATGTGGCATCAATCGAGACGAAACGGCGCCGATGACACCTTCGTTTAGCATCGCGATTCCATTCTCATCGAGCTTTCGCTTCTTCAACATATCCATGGTCTGAAAGTTTTTTTT
>NW_010954189.1:0-215 GCF_000633955.1 Camelina sativa
CATCAGAATACTAACCAGAGAAAGGTGGCTAAATAGTTCTTCTTTTGATGGCAATGAAAAGCATATTTCTATCCTCTCTAAGTTGTCTGGTAAACCATGATTCTTGTCTGTAAATATGCATGTAATCAGCAGATTAATTAAGATGAACTGCAAAAGAAACAAAAATATTGTTTTAACATGGAAGAATACACTACCATTGGCAGTCAATACCACAG
>NW_010954190.1:0-215 GCF_000633955.1 Camelina sativa
CTGCGTTTGGTTTTCTCGATCTGAGCGTTGAGAGCAAGAGCAGGAGCACTCTCAGGAGCGTAAAGCTTGAGAGAAGATTCAAGCTTCTTGACCTGTTGCTTCTCCCTCTTAGCGAACTGTTTGGAGTCCTTGCAAGGAGTCAGACCTGAGATGTCAGCAACAGCTGGCATGGGAGCTGAGAGGAGGATGGAAGAGAGGGCGACGGCCGCGGAGAA
>NW_010954191.1:0-215 GCF_000633955.1 Camelina sativa
AAAATTCTCAGGCTCTCCAAGACGTCTAACCACTCTTGGTGGAAAAGACTTAGAGTTCAATTCATTATCTGAGTGCCACCCATTAGCTTCTGAATCAAATCTATCTTCCCCTTGGGTGTTCTCTTCAATTTTGTCGATGTCTTCAGTATCAGAAATGCTACTGTGCATAGATTCAGTTGCGCTTTCCTTAGAGAGCTGAGTGCTTAATTCATTTA
>NW_010954192.1:0-215 GCF_000633955.1 Camelina sativa
ACGCTATGTAATACTTTATTATATTTTTTTTTAATTGCAATTTTTTTATTTTGCAATGAAATATTTTTCAAGAAATGGATGCTATGATGTATATATTTCGGGAGAATACATCTTTAGGCCGACTGAAGTTAAATCGTGTTGGCTTCATGAATTGTACGTTTAGCATGAAAATCAAAAACGAATATTTGAAGTTTAGAGAAGGTAAAAAAGGCCAC
>NW_010954193.1:0-215 GCF_000633955.1 Camelina sativa
ATCATGAAGCTGCTTCCAAGCAAGAACTGTCTGCTGTTGCCGTAACACTCGGTGTAGTCAGGGAACGAGAAGAAGAGCGGTCTAGCGATTGGTGCACCGGTCATATGAGCTTCGTAGTTGAGTGTGTAGAGGAAAGGAAGGATCTTGTATCTCATACCAAGAGCGTTACGAGCAGAATCCGCAACTGTGTTCCATTGGTAAAGCTCTTGTCTTGG
>NW_010954194.1:0-215 GCF_000633955.1 Camelina sativa
GTTAAGATTTTCCGTTGTTGCAGTGGCGGCAAAGCAGTCGCGGTGGTTTATTTCAGATCTGGCTATACTCCCAATGATCATCCATCTGAATCAGTAAGTAGCTGTCAAGTTTTCAATATATGTGGCGTTTACTCTTTGAGGATATATGTATCAATGGTTGGTTTATTCGTTTCAATTTGAAGGAATGGAATGCTAGGATGCTAATAGAGGAGTCT
>NW_010954195.1:0-215 GCF_000633955.1 Camelina sativa
ACACCATCTGTAAGCAATACAGCTCCTGCACAAGTCTGCAATCCAAACAAAAATTTGTTCAGACACAGAGAAACTTATGCATAGAAGTTAAACATGTTTGACACTTAAACCAGAAAGACTTACTTGGAAAAGAATCTGATGAATGTAACCCAATGTAGTTGCAATCTGACGTGTTGTTCTGTTGTCTCTATCATGTCCGTTTGAAGATTTAAACA
>NW_010954196.1:0-215 GCF_000633955.1 Camelina sativa
TGCAATTCTGGAAGAGGAATGTCCAGAACTTCATAATACAAAATGTCAGACGTCTGAAAAAGAAGAAGAGTCATAAGCAATTCAGCATTGGAATCGAAAAAAACATATGTAAGTTCACTCAAACCAACGTCAATCACCTGATTATAGTGAACTAACATATCTGAAAGATGATCTACTCCACGGTATTTGATTGGCTGAGGCTTGGGTTGCTGGGA
>NW_010954197.1:0-215 GCF_000633955.1 Camelina sativa
AAATATAATAGGAATCTTCCCCTGTGAAGCTGCAACCTGCAGTCCTTAAGAATGCCAAAGCAGTGAGCAGTTCATCAGAAAAAGAATCTTCTTCGGACAAGGTAAGAATTGCGTTATACATTGTTAGCTCAATGGTAAAGTAATATCATATAGTTACTTTGAGATTCGTTTTTTTGTAAAACATAATTAGGAACCCACATCTACCAAGAAGCAGC
>NW_010954198.1:0-215 GCF_000633955.1 Camelina sativa
TTGGCATGGAGCTCATCACTTCTGTCTTCTGGTAGTAGAGACAAGAGAATACTTCAGAGGGACATAAGGTCTCAAGAAGATCATGTCAGTAAGCTAAAAGGTCACAAATCCGAAGTATGTGGACTCAAATGGTCTTTTGACAATCGCGAGTTAGCATCAGGCGGAAATGACAATAAGGTATATCTTCATTTTGTGTACGAAACAAACATAATTTT
>NW_010954199.1:0-215 GCF_000633955.1 Camelina sativa
CTGCTAAATTAGAAATTGAATTAGGAAATGGCAAACAACAACTACATTTCCTCTGTTCTGAAGTCGTTGCTTGTGCTTCTTCTTCACCTTGTCTTCTTGAATCAGCAGCAGAATGCTGAATCTGCCTCTACCGTCAAGTTTCTTCCTGGTTTTGAGGGCCCTCTTCTCTTTGAGCTTGAAACCGGGTTTGTTGTTTTCTCTCATCATCTGATTTA
>NW_010954200.1:0-215 GCF_000633955.1 Camelina sativa
GAATTCGAACGAGTGATTCATCGAAATCGATTTAGAACGATTCTGGATAAAAATTTCTACAGAGCAAGGATTCGAAAAAAAAAAAAAAAAACCCTAGAATCTTACATCAAGGATCAAAAATTCGAAGCGAGGAAACCAAAATTCACATATAATTGGAGATGAAGATAGTAAATAGAATCAATATACCTGGAAGGAGAAGAAGATCGGAGAAAGGA
>NW_010954201.1:0-215 GCF_000633955.1 Camelina sativa
ACGGGGATGGAATCTCTGATGTATCATCATCAATCTCCTCGGGAGAAACAGTGAACCTAAATCAACCAAAAACAAGAATCGAATTTTGGATTTCTCAAGCGGAATCAGAAAAAGCTTCACACACCCACATTAGATCGACTGAGAGAACAGACAGAGAGGAGGACTATTTATGGTGGTTCTGATTTCTGAATTTAAGTTTGGGTTATCCACCAAAG
>NW_010954202.1:0-215 GCF_000633955.1 Camelina sativa
ACCGGAGAGGTGTTTGATGAGGAGCTACTGAGGTGTACCCAAGTAGAGGAAGAGATGGTGGAGATGCTGCAGGTTGGTATGGTTTGCACAGCGAGATTACCAGAAAAGAGACCAAATATGATTGAGGTAGTGAGAATGGTGGAAGAAATAAGACCAGAAAAACTAGCCAGCGGATACAGATCAGAGGTTTCCACAGGCGCAACAACAACTCCAAT
>NW_010954203.1:0-215 GCF_000633955.1 Camelina sativa
CTGCAAATAGGACATGGAACAAGACCGTTCTCGTTACACTCATTACACCTCACAACCACAGCAGCACTACCCCATCCTTTCACCATCTTACAGCTTCCATTACACCTAAAACACGGCAAGAAAAACAAACCGCCGCATCCATCACACGCGCCGCTCTCGCATCCTCCTGCTTTCTTTTTCGGAATCCCACCGATCAGCTCTCCGAAAGAACCTTC
>NW_010954204.1:0-215 GCF_000633955.1 Camelina sativa
ATCAAAACTAAATATTTCTCATTTTATCTCTTAACTCATTTTTATTAGGCTTTTGACTAGACCCAATATTAAAATAACTAGGATGGATCTTTCTAGAATTTTGATGATAGCATGGTACAGGAAAAAATATATAACATATGCTGTTAAATGTAAGTAAACAGATCATATTGAACAAAAAAAGAAAAATTGTAAGTTTATTTATAAATAAAAAAAAA
>NW_010954205.1:0-215 GCF_000633955.1 Camelina sativa
ATCATTGTGAGGCAAAGAATGAGAAGAAGAAGAATCACAAAAGATTGGAATTAAAGCGACCGTAGAAGAAGAAGATGCAGAGAGGAGTCAACTACAAGAAAAAAACAATGTCAAACAATAAGACAAGTGAAACTGTCGTGACTTAAGTTAAGACAATAAGAAGTAATTGGGCTAATTGTTTAGTTAGACTCAAATGAGTGAATATGTTGTGTTAG
>NW_010954206.1:0-215 GCF_000633955.1 Camelina sativa
CTCATTGGGAACAAGTGCGATTTGCGCCACTTAGTGGCAGTCAAAACTGAAGAGGCTAAAGCCTTTGCTGAGAGAGAATCTCTGTATTTCATGGAGACATCAGCTCTAGACGCAACCAATGTTCAAAACGCATTCACAGAAGTGCTCACTCAGATCCACAAGATAGTGAGCAAAAGAAGCGTGGATGGATCGAACAGAGGAGAAGGATCGTCGGC
>NW_010954207.1:0-215 GCF_000633955.1 Camelina sativa
TCTCAGATCTAAAGCTGACCACAATTCTCAACAACCACACGCTTCGAGGTCCTTCCAGACTCAGATCCAACCTTCTCAATCGCCCTCACCACATCCAAACCTTCAACGACTTGACCAAACACAACGTGCTTCCCATCTAGCCACGAGGTCTTCTCAGTACAGATGAAGAACTGAGATCCGTTAGTGTTGGGACCAGAGTTAGCCATGGAGAGAAT
>NW_010954208.1:0-215 GCF_000633955.1 Camelina sativa
TTCTGAAGGTTTCTCATTCTGTTTCCCGTACAGGCAAACGACCCCACTATTGAGCGTATCATCACTCCTCGTATTGCTCTGACAACGGCTGAGTACTTGGCATATGAATGTGGCAAGCATGTCCTTGTCATTCTCACAGACATGAGTTCCTACGCTGATGCTCTTCGTGAGGTGATAACTGATACTTGCATGCTCTGTTCACAACTCATGTACTT
>NW_010954209.1:0-215 GCF_000633955.1 Camelina sativa
GTAGACCACCACACAACTACAAGGATCTTTCCTTGCATGACTCTCTGTGGCTCACCGCATCTACTTGCCCTTGGCACCTATCTCCTCACACACAAGCACTTATTTTACCACAACAAAACATGCATTCAGGCAATCATGCCATCATCAATCAACACACATAAAATATATATTTTAGTTCAATCTATAACTCTAAGATACTAATTCTCTTTCTTATA
>NW_010954210.1:0-215 GCF_000633955.1 Camelina sativa
ATGAGGCAAGAACAGAATCCAGGTCTACTCTCCGACTGAGATAGAGCCGCCTCCGCCGGCCGTCGAACATTCTCGTCACCGCTCATTGAATTAGCTAGTAGCGTGTACATAGCCGGCAAATCGGAAGCCGACAACGCCATCAGATCCGACGAAATCCTTGACCTAATCAAGCGTCGACGATGAACCCTAGGGGTTTGTTACGAACGACGATAATA
>NW_010954211.1:0-215 GCF_000633955.1 Camelina sativa
CTTCAGCAAGTGGAACTGTTGTTGTTCGTGGACAGTACGATGACTCTGGATCACCTCGAACCCCAAAATCTAGACTAGGGATTCAAGAGAGAACTTCCAGTGCCTCAGAAGATAGCATCGCAAATCTCGCGGAGGTTTGTTTATCCCTTTTAATCTTCATATTATCTTGAAAGGTTGCCTCTCGGAATTGTACTAGCCATCACCTTTTTTTTTTT
>NW_010954212.1:0-215 GCF_000633955.1 Camelina sativa
CATTCTTCTTTTGGAAGCCATTGTTGCAGAGCTACTCTAGTTTCCTCAGGGGAAGAGGTTTTCTGGTCAAAAACAACAAATTAGAGATAGGTGACCAAGAGCAGACGAGCAAACAGAAGATGAGGCAAAATTTCTATCAATCTCATATATATTTAACATAAGCCTGATGTTAGAGAAGCACCTGTTTCGTTCCTGGTTTAGACACCCAACCAAGT
>NW_010954213.1:0-215 GCF_000633955.1 Camelina sativa
GCATTCGCACCAACGTTACTGGCCGCAACAACCGCACATGGCGAACCTCACCACTACACATCCAGCGAGCGGCCTCCTTGGTCCATCTCCTATGGCATCACAACCAACACAGCTTCCGGCTGCCGCTTTTGGTACAATGACCATGCCGGATCCCAACGATGCAAGCTGGTACATGGACACCGGCGCTACATCTCACCTCACGGCACAACCAGGTA
>NW_010954214.1:0-215 GCF_000633955.1 Camelina sativa
TTCTCCTCAGCGTGAAGCCAAGATCTGATGGTGAGCTCGAGGATGAAAAGCTCACAAGCTTTGGCGAATAGGATCGGTGCTTCCGCGGAGATCATACGAACATCTTCGTCGGCTTTCATGATCTTCTTGATCCTAGCGAGTGGGAGCTGATGGTTTTTGAAATCGTTAACTTGTTCGATCTCTTGACGTTGGTATGTCCAGAACAATTGGAGCTG
>NW_010954215.1:0-215 GCF_000633955.1 Camelina sativa
ACCATTCTCCTCTCCCCTTCCCTCACAGCCTCCGTTTCCGCCGCAGTTTGCGATCCCTCCGCAGTCACACTCTCATTCTGAAACGCCATCGCAGCTTCAGCCGCCGCTTTCTGAATCTCCTTAGGACAAGTAGTCTCAGGGATACGAAGCCGCCAAGCAGAATCAGCGAAATTGAGACAAGCAGAGCGACCACGGAGAGCCAAAGCAGCAACGTC
>NW_010954216.1:0-215 GCF_000633955.1 Camelina sativa
TTGAGAGCAAAATTGGATCCTCTTAACCAAGGAGACCATCCCAAGGGACTGATCGAGTTATCTATGTAGGTCTTCATGATTGTGACGCGCGAATAAGCTTGCCACGGTCGGCCTAAATAAGTCTTGTACGATCGAATCACAGGCCTCAAATCAGAAGCCGCGATTATCCTTGAGCTATGGATGGTTATGCCTGTGTTCTGGAAAGGGTCACCCCG
>NW_010954217.1:0-215 GCF_000633955.1 Camelina sativa
GCTGTAGTCAGTATGTCATCGATACAGATAACAATGGAGAAGTTCCAAATCAACAACATGTAAGTGGATTTGACATACATTTACAGCTCATGGTTTTTTCATAACAGAGTGTTTAGTGTTACACTCCCATTTACAAAGTCTTAACTTATATTCTCTGTATCTTGTAAAATCAGATCGTCTTGGAGTTGCAAGAAGAAGGAAAACTTGTAACATCA
>NW_010954218.1:0-215 GCF_000633955.1 Camelina sativa
AGAAGGCTGAATACACCACAAGCCCACCAATGTCATCTTTTTTGCTACCTCGTCTTCCTCGTTGTTGATTCCATCCTCAATATCCCTTCTCGACTTTCCTAATTCAAGATCCTTATAGATCCATTCAGGAAAGTACATCGAACTTGTGTTAGAAGAAGAGGCTTGATAAGATTTTTCTTTGTTCCTTGCACCAATCATCTCAAGAACCAACATTC
>NW_010954219.1:0-215 GCF_000633955.1 Camelina sativa
CACCAAGCCTGGAGCACGTCAATGCCTTGATTCAAAGCTTGACCAGTCAGATCGACGCGCTGCATTCGGTGTTTAACCCGGTTATGCCTGGCCTCGATTCTCAGGTTCAGTCTTTGGTGCCTGAGGTGTCACACCTGGCCCCCGTTGATTTGACCTCTAGCATCGCCCACGACAGCGGTTTGCTGCAGGGGACCCTGGACACCCTGCATTTGGAC
>NW_010954220.1:0-215 GCF_000633955.1 Camelina sativa
TCTCCATCACTCCGTTCTTCTTCTTCTTCTTCCCCTTCTCCAACAAGAACATCATCTAGATAAGGATCATCTGCCCTAACGACATACAAATTCATACTTTCTAACTCATGTGTACATGTAATCATTTCTGCAACATCCCTATCACTACATAAATCCTTGCGATTCTGACCTACTACTCCAGATGGGAAGTAAGAAAACTTACTCATATTTTCTGC
>NW_010954221.1:0-215 GCF_000633955.1 Camelina sativa
TATAGAAATAAATTTAACGATGTCGTAAGTCCACACCTTTACTGGATTTCACTGAAGCCCATTAGTTTGGTGTATATAAAAAGAAAGAAACCCTAATACGGATCGAGGGACTTGTGTCTGTTATTAGATTTTTAGGGTTAAGAGGGATGAGTAATCTCTTCTCAATGTGGTGGGAGGAACCGGCGAAGGCTGCTAAAATAGCGGTATGGTGGGAC
>NW_010954222.1:0-215 GCF_000633955.1 Camelina sativa
GACTCGGGTACCAAGAGAGATTACTGTATTATTTAACACAAAGGTGGTGACAGGAGTCGAGTGACGTCTGTAGTGGTGGAGGAGAGAATCATCTCCGCCGACCTCCGCCCTGAACCCTACGGTGTCGTTTTTCGAGTCTACGGCAAAGCTCTGGACCCACCTCAGTGTTTTTTTTTTTTTGGCATTTTCTCCTTCGGAGTTTGTTAGAAAAGAGG
>NW_010954223.1:0-215 GCF_000633955.1 Camelina sativa
AAAGGACGGAGAATTTGGTTCATTAGTCTCATGAAAGTACTAGGAGCATTTGACAACCCGAAAGGCATCACCAACCACTCGTATAATCCATCTTTGCTCTTAAAAGCAGTCTTCCATTCATCTCCAGGCCTGATTCGAATTTGATGGTACCCACTTCGAAGATCGATTTTTGAAAACACCTTTGATCCGTTCAGCTCATCAAGCATGTCTTCCAA
>NW_010954224.1:0-215 GCF_000633955.1 Camelina sativa
TAAAACAAAAATATTTTAATTTATTAATTGAATGGGTAAACTTTATTTAAAGAGATTATAGTTTTTATTTACTTTAAACCTATAAAATCATCTAGTAGAACTTTTTAATAGTTTTTAGAAAAACAATTTTTTCTAAATAATATTAATTTAATGTTTTAGAAAAAAAAACTTTTGGATTAATGAAGATCGTGTTGCTAAAGCAAAGAGGTGAAAAG
>NW_010954225.1:0-215 GCF_000633955.1 Camelina sativa
TAGTTTCCCGTTACTCAAAGTATTGCACCTTCGTTGGGTGATTTACTTTGACGATGAAACCCCTCAGAAGCTTTTATCAAGCTGCCTTATTCTTCAAGAGTTGGTGGTGGATCGTCAAAGGAATGATAACGTAACAACCTTTCCTATCACGTTGCCTTTACTACAAAAGTTAATCTACATTGGAGAATCTAATGACGAGATGTTTGAGTTGAATG
>NW_010954226.1:0-215 GCF_000633955.1 Camelina sativa
TGTAATTGAGTAGATTATGATCATTAGAGTAAAGAGAAAGATCCATTAAGTGTACGATCAAAAGATAGGATTCAACAGGAAACTTGAAAGCTACACAATTACAATAAGTAACAGAACAATAGTTTCCTGGCGTTTTGTAGATTTGTTAAACTAATAAAGTCCTGTGTGTTTTTATACCCTGTTAAAGACGTTCTGGCTACATCTCCCCCTGGTGC
>NW_010954227.1:0-215 GCF_000633955.1 Camelina sativa
AAGAATTTGCATCACCTTCTCAATTCCTTGAGGCCTCACCAAGTATGGGAAGATCTCTTCTTCTTTCAAATTTAATCTCATCTTTTTTTGTTGCTTATCTTTTACTTTGTTGTCTAGGCGAGAGCTACGCTTATTCATATTATGGAACTTCAAATTCAACAGAGAAAGCAAGCTGTGGAGGACATTAAGAGGTTTGTTTGTATATGCTTTCTGCT
>NW_010954228.1:0-215 GCF_000633955.1 Camelina sativa
GGGGTCAGTCTCGGAAGCAGATCCTTAATAGGAGGAGTCATCTTTGTCATACCAATCACATTGACTATAGCTTTCAAAGCTCCAAGAATTGATCCCAAGACTTCTGGGTACTCTTCTCCAAGATATTCATACAAGACAACACCAAGATGTCCCATCAACTGTTCCTCTCCACATTGCTTCATAACAACAGCAATTCTAGAAATCAGATCAGCAGC
>NW_010954229.1:0-215 GCF_000633955.1 Camelina sativa
GAGAGAGAGAGAGATACCAAACCCTAGAAGAAGATGAAGAAGAAGAATTCATGAAGATGCGCAAGATCACACCACCAACGAAGAAGACCCGAGAAGGAAAAAAGAGAAGATGATGAAAGTATCAGAGAGTGGAGCGTGTGTTAAATACAATTTATAGATATAGGACTCTATTATGACCGACGGTCAGGATTTAATCTTAACTATTTCCTTTTTTC
>NW_010954230.1:0-215 GCF_000633955.1 Camelina sativa
TGACCTGCGGTTGCTTGAGAAACTGTGCAAGAATATGAATAACATAAATAAGATCAGGACGTGTAACCGTGAGATACACTAAGCGTTCGACAAGACGACGATATCGCCCTAGATCAGCATAAGGACCTTCTTCAATGACTTGCAACTGATGATTCTCTTCCATTGGACTCGCAAATGGCCGGGAGGCTAACAATCCACATTCGTCAATAATATCC
>NW_010954231.1:0-215 GCF_000633955.1 Camelina sativa
TTCCTCATTCCTTAATTTTTACTGAAAAACAGAAACCCTAGTGATGATGATTGTGATCAAAGAGGAACAACGAATTTCCAAAATTTAAAATTTTAAAAGAAACAAAAAGTTAAAAAATCAAATCTTGGGAAACCACGATGAATATAAACAATTAGTGATTGGACCAACGGAAGCGGATCTAGATGGAGAAGGAACCACGGCGGAGCAGCCATTAA
>NW_010954232.1:0-215 GCF_000633955.1 Camelina sativa
TTAATATTACTCCATGATTTATTTCGGGTTCCTGAGATTTGGACTGTGCCATTGGGGAGTCTTCAACATTACTTTGCTATGTTATTGAAATTTTCAGTTAACAGTAATGTCGCTGATCTTCCTAATGATGTGGGCATGTATGTTTTACTTTTAAGCCCAAGACCCTACATTTTAGTGGAGGAGGATGCTTTGATCGGCTGGTGATGGTTTTGATG
>NW_010954233.1:0-215 GCF_000633955.1 Camelina sativa
ATACCTACTATTACTATAAGTAAGGCAGACTTTAAGATCCCAAATTTCTCTGTTTATCTGTTACTTACACAAAAAAAAAATTAAAACAAAATCATACGCTTTTCACTTTTCAGTTTCATATACCTCTCTCTCTGTATTTTCCCAAGTTTCTTGTCTCCATTCATTTTGACTTGTATTACAAAACCGATCTCAGATTCTGAATCTCAATCAGAATC
>NW_010954234.1:0-215 GCF_000633955.1 Camelina sativa
AAAAACTTTTTATGCATGAGCTGTATACAGCAATGTATTGTATATATATAGCAAGAGAAAGATGGTAACAAAGCTGGAATTACAATATATTTTATAAATTTCCTATCTTATAATTTTTTTTTTATTTTTTTTATAAATAAGTCTTATTTTCATTGCCAATAATTTTCATGATGAAATAGAAACGCGACTGACTGATAAAATAATCTTCTATCAAT
>NW_010954235.1:0-215 GCF_000633955.1 Camelina sativa
AAAGTGGATAAGTTGGTTGTGTTATGGACAGCCAACACAGAGCGTTATAGCAATGTGATTGTAGGGCTTAACGATACCATGGAGAATCTAATGGCTTCTGTTGAAAAGGACGAGTCTGAGATCTCGCCTTCTACGTTGTATGCCATTGCTTGTGTTCTTGAAGGCATCCCTTTCATCAATGGGAGTCCTCAGAATACTTTTGTCCCTGGTCTTAT
>NW_010954236.1:0-215 GCF_000633955.1 Camelina sativa
ACGGCACGGAAGCGTTCCTGACCAGCAGTATCCCAAATCTGAGCTTTGACATCTTTGCCATCGATATCCATGTTTTGCGTCTGGAACTCAACGCCGATGGTGGCTTTGGAATGAGCGTTGAACTCGTTACGAGCGTACCGAGAGAGAAGGTTCGATTTCCCGACGGCAGAGTCTCCGATTATCACAATCTTGAATAGATACTCCTCTCCTCCTTC
>NW_010954237.1:0-215 GCF_000633955.1 Camelina sativa
TATAAAAGAAAAAACTTTAATTATATTCATTTTGGCCTAATACAATTTGCAATTAAACCTTTATCTAGAACAGGGATTGGTTCCCCAATACTCATGTTATTAAGAGATAAAACACTTTTAAAATTTGTAGACTCCTTATTAGGAGCAGTACAATCAAACTTATGGAATAGAGCTATATATTTTAATTGTGCACCAAATTTTCAAGTAAGCTTACA
>NW_010954238.1:0-215 GCF_000633955.1 Camelina sativa
GAAGACTATGATAATTTTTCGTAAATTATTCTCAAGAACAAAGGATCTGGATATTACTTAGTGACAGAACAACAAAAACTGAAAATTTTCAGATTATCATTTAGCAAACCAGATCGAGAGGTAAAAAATCAAACGATGCATAACAACAGACTTATCAAAACAAGCAACTATCGGAGATGAATCATAGGTTTTGGTGAGACAATCAAAGGATATTA
>NW_010954239.1:0-215 GCF_000633955.1 Camelina sativa
AACACGGCATTAGTGATCTCAGGGACTGATAGCTGCTCATGGTATGCTTTTGCGGCTGAGATGACAGGTGCATAGGATGACAACATGAAATGGATACGGGGATATGGGACAAGATTGGTCTGGAACTCAGTGATATCGACATTGATAGCTCCATCAAACCTCAGCGACGTTGTCAAGGATGATATGATCTGAGATATCAACCTGTTCAAGTTGGT
>NW_010954240.1:0-215 GCF_000633955.1 Camelina sativa
TCGTCCTAGAACGAGCTGGCGATTCTAGAGTTCATACATCTTTTGGTCGAGACAATGGACAAGCATTTTGGAAACGTGGTAAGCTATCTGGAATTCATAGTAGTCTCAAATCAAATAGACTGTCTTGTTTTTGTCTTCTCCTTTTGTGATGTGTTAAATTTTTTTTTTAGTGTGAGCTTGACATAATGTTCCATCTGGAGAAAGCTCATTTCATG
>NW_010954241.1:0-215 GCF_000633955.1 Camelina sativa
ACCAACTTGAACAGGTTGATATCTCAGATCATATCATCCTTGACAACATCGCTGAGGTTTGATGGAGCTATCAATGTCGATATCACTGAGTTCCAGACCAATCTTGTCCCGTATCCCCGTATCCATTTCATGTTGTCGTCCTATGCACCAGTCATCTCAGCCGCAAAGGCATACCATGAGCAGCTATCAGTCCCTGAGATCACTAATGCCGTGTT
>NW_010954242.1:0-215 GCF_000633955.1 Camelina sativa
TTCTTGCTCGACTCTTGAAGTTCACCGGCGATCAACAGCTCATCCAGTATATAATACGCCTAGAACAAAACAACCAGATTCGAAAAATGTCATAATGAAGTAAATTACAGAGAGTGTTCAATCACTGATCCTGAAGAGTTGTGTATGTATACATACCTTGTGGAAGTTAAAAATCAAATCGAGTTCACACACCTGAAGATCATAGAATAAACAGC
>NW_010954243.1:0-215 GCF_000633955.1 Camelina sativa
CGCGTGATGGTATGGTAGTTGACGCAGATGCAACATGGCTCGTGTGATGATTTGTCGATTCTAATGCGTGTTCGATTGGCGTGTTAGTATATGTCGCATGTTGCGATGGAGAGGGTGCAAGATAGAGAGTGGCGAGATCGAGAGTGGTGGGCTCGAGCGAGAGTCGCAAGATCGGAAGTGCGAGATCGTAAGTGGCGAGCTCGAGCGAGAGTTGC
>NW_010954244.1:0-215 GCF_000633955.1 Camelina sativa
AGAAAAAATACACTACCTTTAGAACGTTAACTCATAATAGGCCTGAGGTTCGGTTTGATGATATGGGAAGGTTGGATATGCCAGATGATTGGTGGAAGCAACGCATAGAGGTACTTGTATATTCTTCTATATAAACTCTGGTTTTATAAATCCCTTTCACATATACGGCTGTTTCTTGTTTTCATATTTTTTTGTATGTGATCAGTATCTTACAC
>NW_010954245.1:0-215 GCF_000633955.1 Camelina sativa
GCCTCAATGATTGTCTCGAGCCCTTCTACAAATCCAGTATATTCACCTCATCCTAGTGTGCGAATACCAGTCTTTGAACAACTTTTGCCTCGGCTTTTGCATGGCTGTTATGGGAGCACATGGCAAGCGCAGATGGGAGGAGTTATGGGGCTAGGTGCATTGGTTGGGAAAGTGAATGTTGAAACATTATGTCATTTCCAAGTAAAGATTGTCCG
>NW_010954246.1:0-215 GCF_000633955.1 Camelina sativa
GTTTCATCTTGTAGATCTCTGAAGTTGGATGGATTGTGTGAGTGAATGAGGTTGGGACAAGAGAAAAGCAAAGAAACTGACAGAAGAGAGTGAGCACACAAAGGCAATTTGCATATCATTGCATTTGCTTCTCTTGCGTGCTCACTGCTCTTTCTGTCAGATTCCGGTGCTGATCTCTTTGGCCTGTCCTTGTTCTCTTTGTCTCAATCTCTCTC
>NW_010954247.1:0-215 GCF_000633955.1 Camelina sativa
ACGGCCTGGATTGACTTGACCAGCATATCATCGATGTAAACTTCCATAGTTCGTCCGAGCTGCTCGGCAAACATGCGGTTGACGAGGCGCTGGTAGGTTGCACCAGCGTTCTTGAGGCCGAATGTTATAACCTTGTAACAGTAAGTTCCTTGATCGGTGATGAAAGCTGTTTTCTCCTGATCGTTCTTGTGCATCATAATTTGGTTGTATCCTGA
>NW_010954248.1:0-215 GCF_000633955.1 Camelina sativa
TGTGTTTAAAACTTGTTTCAACTACAGCTTTTTGAGTACACTTATAGAGGTTCCTTTGAAATTATCACAGTGAGACTTAACGAATGAGGGATTGAAGCCAGCGGTTTCACTGTTGTCTAATGGGTCGGAGAAATGCTTGCAGCTTCACAGATATTGCTTTGGTTTAGAATTACTAAATTATTATGTGCATGTGGAGTGTGTACGTGTAAATCTAT
>NW_010954249.1:0-215 GCF_000633955.1 Camelina sativa
AAGATGCTCCTGCGAATGAGTTTGAAGATGCTCCTGCGAATGAGCCTTAAGATGCTCCTGCGAATGAGTCTAAAGATGCTCCTGAGAATGAGTCTAAAGATGATCCTGAAAATGAGTCTGAAGATGCTCCTGAGAATGAGTCTGAGAATGAGTCTGAAGATGAGCTTGCGAAAACAAAAATAGACAGTGCTTGATTCGAAATCAAACCGTCTCTC
>NW_010954250.1:0-215 GCF_000633955.1 Camelina sativa
AGTTGAGTATAGGAACAAGCCTAACTTGATATTGACATCATGACAAGAAACTAAGTTGGTAAGACTCTGCCTTGCCCCTTCATATTGTGCTGCAACTATTAGAAATCAAAGGGATTGATACAAAAAAAGGAACACAAAAATAACAAATTGAAAATGTGATATCGAGCAAGCAGGTGCTCAGTGTCCGATATTTATCTCTTTTGTTAGTAGCCTTT
>NW_010954251.1:0-215 GCF_000633955.1 Camelina sativa
CACATAAAGACCATCAGATAGCCATGAGATAAACAGAACTATCGGATTGCAAACAACCTATTAAAAACGAGATGTAATCTACTAAAGGAACTTACAGGACACCGGAGATTGACATCAAAGAAATCTGCGACAACCTCAATATCACTGTCACCGTCGGCATCATCATTTCCAGTTGCACCTCCGATGCATCGGCGTACACGCGAAAGAGCATTTTC
>NW_010954252.1:0-215 GCF_000633955.1 Camelina sativa
TTCTTTCTCTTCTTACCTTGTTGCCCTCTTTGGCGTTCATCTCTCTTCCTCTTCATCGATTCCTTATGATGTGATTTCCCAACTAAAGACGGTTGCTCTCTCAGAGCAAAGCTCTTGGCGACATGACCCAAGTGAAGCTTCTTCACCACGAAAATGCTTTTGAGCTCTCCCTTGTGAGCTGCATATCCCCTAACCCAAGAGACAAATGCATTCTT
>NW_010954253.1:0-215 GCF_000633955.1 Camelina sativa
GGTCTGCAGAGGAAGCTCTTCCTTGGGAATTTGCAGGCGGCAAGGGACTGGGGATTCGCAGGGGACTATGTGGAGGCAATGTGGTTGATGCTGCAGCAAGAGAAGCCAGACGATTACGTTGTTGCAACAGAGGAAGCACATACAGTGGAAGAGTTTCTTGAGGTGTCATTTGGGTACTTGGGACTCAATTGGAGAGACCATGTTGAGATTGACCA
>NW_010954254.1:0-215 GCF_000633955.1 Camelina sativa
AGCAAAATCTGCCAGCAATCACACCTTAGTTACTTGGGAAGATTCAACAACTGTGGTTATATGCACATCCCGGCATTCAGATTCATCAGGCTTCATATCATGTTGCAGTGGCACTACATCCTGTATCTCCGATGAGTAAAGCTTAAGTTTTTCTTCTAGATTTTTGGCAAGCGATTTTATGTATAGTCCTTCCTCATTAAGTAAATCAATGATGT
>NW_010954255.1:0-215 GCF_000633955.1 Camelina sativa
CACCCGACTTCATCAACGGCCCCCACGCCATGGCACTGGTGCTGTTTGCCATGACCCTGCCCTACTTCACGTTTCCATTTCGTCCGCTGTTGTCATGGCTTAGTCGCAAACACGAATTTGAAGCCGACGAATACGCAGCCCAGCAAAGCGCTGCCAAACACTTGGTGAGTGCGCTGGTCAAACTGTATGAGGACAATGCCTCCACGCTGACACCA
>NW_010954256.1:0-215 GCF_000633955.1 Camelina sativa
ATTGCAAAGTACTAAAACTTACAAAGAATATGCGTCTGCTGGCAAAGGATATCAGTGTTGAAAAGGCGACCAAAATTAAAGAATTTTCAGAATGGATATTGGATGTCGGAGATGGAAAAATTGCAGAGCCAAATGATGGGGTAGCAGAAATAGATATTCCTGAAGGTATGCTTATTACAGAAGCCACTAATCCTATAGAAGCTATAAGCAAAGAG
>NW_010954257.1:0-215 GCF_000633955.1 Camelina sativa
AAAATCTTATCTTCCCAGCCTGGTCAACTAGATTAAAGCTGGTCTTAAGATGCTTTCTTTTAACCGATGGACACAAGGGTGTTCCAAAGGCTACTTTACCTTTTATTTGAATCTGACCATGAGAATCATCTTCAATATGATATTTTGTGGGTCTTGTTCAATTTCAAGCCATCGAAAATCACTTGTTCATGTGTTATTTCGTGGTTCTTAAATCT
>NW_010954258.1:0-215 GCF_000633955.1 Camelina sativa
ATTGCTTCCGGCAGTACCGATACTCTGCTTATTGGACACAGAAATGAATTTTTTAATAACATATTGGACCCCAAATGTGAGAGTAACCCACTGACCAGTAAAAATGGTTTCATTATCAATAATTGAATAGGAACAGTATGCTCAGCTAGTTCTACATTGAAGAAAATATTTTTTTGAAGTGTACTGCAGCGGTACAAGGTTAGTGGTAGTCATCA
>NW_010954259.1:0-215 GCF_000633955.1 Camelina sativa
ACATTCATTGATGAGAAGTCTAAGTATACATGGCTCACATTGCTTCCATCTAAAGATAAGGTGCTAGAAGCGTTTATGAACTTCCAAGCATATGTATCTAATCAATACAATGCTACTGTGAAGGTACTGAGATCAGATAATGGAGGTGAATACATCAGCAATGCCTTCAAGAGTCATCTAGCCAAGCATGGGATTGTGCATCAGACCAGTTGTCC
>NW_010954260.1:0-215 GCF_000633955.1 Camelina sativa
TTGAGGACCATAAGGTTCCACAACCCATTCCCAATCACACACCTCTCGTGCTTGTAAAACGCAGATATAAGTGTAGTATATGTAACAACATCAGGTTTTAACCGTGATTTCTCCATCTGCCGCATAGCCATATAAGCGCCGTCAAGTATACCCAAGTCACAGAAAGATTTAATGGCAATGTTAAAAGAAACAGCATCAATATCAATGCCATACAT
>NW_010954261.1:0-215 GCF_000633955.1 Camelina sativa
CGTATATGGGATCGATCTTCAATGAACTGTGTCAAAACCCTGAGGCATAGTGATTGGGTTTGGGGACTCACACCTCATGAAACCAGCCTCGCTAGCACGTCAGGCTCTGATGTATATATTTGGGACATTAGCAGTGAGACTCCACTGGCAATCATCCATGATGCTCATGAGGGTACCACTTACTCTCTGGCAAGAAGCCATACTGGGAATTTCCT
>NW_010954262.1:0-215 GCF_000633955.1 Camelina sativa
TGGATCAGCAGAGGCTGTTGAAAATAAGAAATGTTACTACATGTTATGAGTGATAGAAAAATACAGAATCGAGCCTGAACATGGAATGTGAACTACTTACCGGGTCTTCGCCACAGGGTCCCTGTGATTAAAAAAATAAGAAACAAACATGATAAGGTAACAAGAGTGAACAAAAGGCAACTAAGCAACCATCAAATAATCATGGAAGTACAAGA
>NW_010954263.1:0-215 GCF_000633955.1 Camelina sativa
TATTTTTGGGTTATGTAATTTTATAAAAGGATGGGCTTGGGCTAGTCTAAACGATTGTTTTGAATATATTTTCGGATTGTAATCGTGGAGCCCAAATTTCTACTTATATTTGGGGGTCGAAATAATCTATTGTATTTTAAAATCGCTTATATTTGGAGGTCGAAATCTCTTACACATGCATGGCGTAATCTTTGAGACAAGCATATGACTACTGG
>NW_010954264.1:0-215 GCF_000633955.1 Camelina sativa
CTGTTCATGTCTTTCCCTTGAGTCACTTCAGTCACAGTTGATGTATATTCCAAAAAGGCCTGGTCAGACTCGAGATTAACACCCCCTGATTCAGGAGACGACCTGTGATGTAGAATAGCGTATAAGAAGACATCACAAGATAATAGCCAATTACAAAAAAGATGATCCTACAAAACTAACCACCTACCCTGAAACAGTTTCAATGGGTGCATTTG
>NW_010954265.1:0-215 GCF_000633955.1 Camelina sativa
ACTGATTCCATGGCAACTTGTCTCGACCACTCAGAACTTTTGCAAGTTCATTCTTACTTAATTTTTCAACAGCTGCATCTGCTAGCATCTCATCTTCAGTCAATGATGCAAGATTAAGTGCCTCATTGATAACGCTAGGAGAAAACTCATACCAGTGACCTCTAACAAGAATTTCACTCTTAGTTTTTTCTTTTGGCAGATTAGCAAAAAACTCA
>NW_010954266.1:0-215 GCF_000633955.1 Camelina sativa
CTTTGAATCAATGTTTCTCGGTTTTAGCCTCTTTTCTCAGTTTAAGCCTGTTTTGATAAAACGGGTTTACGTGTTCTCTAAACACTCCAAATTCATCTCGAACTCTTACGATTAGTCAAATGCACTGTATTATTACACATTCTGACCCTAGAAATAGTAAAAAAGCTATTTACTACTTCGAATCAATGATTTCTCGGTTTTAGCCTATTTCGGGA
>NW_010954267.1:0-215 GCF_000633955.1 Camelina sativa
CAAGGTTGCGCAAAACCCCGTCTTTGGAATGAGCAGGCTTCGACTTAATTCCAGTGGAAAGACCCACTGGTCCACTGAAATGGAACAAGGAGAAGCTGTCTTCACTTACGGCTTGTGTTTCCGGTGGAGACAAACTGTTTAGTTCCACTGGTGGCTCAAGATTCTGAGCTTGGTCCTCGGTGCTGGTTTTGGAATATGGATGGAACACTGGAACT
>NW_010954268.1:0-215 GCF_000633955.1 Camelina sativa
CTTGATAATGGGCTTGATTTCTTGAACTTTCCTACCAACAAACTCTCCAATAAGCATGGTTCCTTCAGTGAATCCTTTCAGGTAAGTCAACCTCTTAGCCTCTACAAGCTTTTCCTTATCATTCTGACTTTTAATTTTCAAATCCAAGCAGACCTTTTCAGCAGCCCTATCCCCAAATTCCGGAATGTTGATAATCGGAATGATTTCAGAGGGCA
>NW_010954269.1:0-215 GCF_000633955.1 Camelina sativa
CCTAGCTTGAGCGTCTCCGTGACGATTCTCGAGATTCTAATCGCCGATCTGTGTCCCTGTTTGTTCTTGTAAGGAAATTTCGAAGTATCGCCGGAGATTCTCACCGGCGGGAGGCTGTTTTCGTCGTCTTCTTCTTCCTTAACCGGTTTCTCTAACCAGACGTAACCGCGCATTTGGTTCGGTTTGTACCAGATCTTGATGTACTCTTTCCTCTG
>NW_010954270.1:0-215 GCF_000633955.1 Camelina sativa
CCCACGACAACACTCAAGCAAGATGAGTCGCAACCGTAAGTGAATATGTTGCAATTTGCATTTGCTCTTGTGATAAAAAGAAAAGCATAAAAAAAAATCAGTGCAGGTCGGGTGGGTTTTGTGTCGGGTAAAGTGGGTGTGGTTTATATAGTATTCGTTAGCCTCCGTCGAAAAGAAGATCTAAGTTAACACATTAAAAAAGAAGGGAGGCTTCA
>NW_010954271.1:0-215 GCF_000633955.1 Camelina sativa
TAAACCTCACAATTTTCTTCTGACTTCATGACACAGATGTTTCCTCCTCCTTCCGGCCAAGCTCAACCAAGTAATGATCTTAAAAGGCACTGTATCCTAATCACAGCCAGCAACCCTCACACATTGCCGACACCTGTATATCGTCCACGAGTGCAAAATGTGGAACGGAATGACAATGGTGATGCACAATCTGAAAGTCGTTTATCAGATGCTGA
>NW_010954272.1:0-215 GCF_000633955.1 Camelina sativa
TGGAAAGACAAAAGTAAGCCTACTGTGGTCTACCAACAGAGACATACCTTCTCTGTGTATCCTTGTTGTCATCCGAGAGTTCACCAATGTTAGGCTGAACGTCTTCGGACCTTTGCGATGGACAGCACACATGTGAGTTCGATGGACATGAGGTTTTAAATAAAAAATTGGTCCATCAGAAACTTAATAGACAACATAATTGGATAGACAAAAAA
>NW_010954273.1:0-215 GCF_000633955.1 Camelina sativa
GCTGGGAACATAAACTCAGGTTGGCTTTTATATCACTAAATAAGCTTATGTTAGCATTGCTTAATCTCTTAATCCCTTAGTATCTCAACGATATAAATGGTCTCAATGAAACCTTATTCAGGGATTGCTGCATTTGAGATGGAATACACACACTGGCTCGAAGAGCAAAACAAGAGAGTTAGTGAGATTCGAACAGCGCTCCAAGCTCATATCAG
>NW_010954274.1:0-215 GCF_000633955.1 Camelina sativa
CGACGCCGCCGGGAGATGAGACATTGGGGATAATGCCAGAAAGAGAGAGACTAGGGCGAACGCCGATCTGAGTCGACGCTGTCGGGGATACTGATGAGTAGTCGTCAAAATTACTGTGGTTTTGTTGTATTTTGCGTTTGATATGGTTATCTTCGAGGTATATAATACTTTTTTTTGTCCTATATGTTCGTGTTAATGTTCCACGTGATACATCA
>NW_010954275.1:0-215 GCF_000633955.1 Camelina sativa
AGGAAAGGATTTAAAGCAACTGCAACTCACATCATTAGGGTGAAGAGTATGAGGATAGCTGGGGAAAGTGTAGAGAGGTCAACAATAGTCTCCCCGGTATGTCTTGAATTGACCACTTGAAATAGTGATCCAACCAACTTCTCGTACGAACTCATTCCTTCAAGAGACTCGGAGCTCCACTCAAAGGTGCAAAAGAGAAGAAGCTGTATCATTAG
>NW_010954276.1:0-215 GCF_000633955.1 Camelina sativa
AAGTTTTAGATGGACACTTGGTGAACGATAAATTATTTCATGTGACAAACCACTTCAACTGTAATTTCTGGTTCCTGTAACAGATCCATAGACGGAAAATACGTGCTTGGCAGATGATATGCATTATGTCGCGATTTGTCAGCAATGACATTGTTCTCCAAGTTATGGACAGTGTGCACATATGCTTACATGTAAGTTTACAATAACAGACTAAA
>NW_010954277.1:0-215 GCF_000633955.1 Camelina sativa
ATAGCGGAGTTATACTGCCTCTGTCCTTCTAGTAAATCATTAGAGTCATCGTTATTGTCAGACTCAGTTATATCAATATCCTGATCAGGAAGCAGATCCTGCAATGGTTCACTTCTTGGAGCATCAAGTTCAGACAAGTCAGATTCTGAGTCTTTCAGTAGATCAATGCCTTCCGGAAGTTTAGCATCTTTCTGACGTTGAACAGCAGCTCCCAA
>NW_010954278.1:0-215 GCF_000633955.1 Camelina sativa
GTGTAGAGTATTCAAGAAAACAGAAGCAACCAAGAAATACATAAGCAACAGTAGCAGCAGCACAAGTCATAACCACAACCACGCAAGAGCCTCATTACTATCAACCAACAACAACAACCCTAATTACTCATCAGACCTCCTTCAACTCCCACCGCATCTACAACCACACCCAAGCCTCAATATTAACCAGTCCATCATGGCTAACGCGGTTCACC
>NW_010954279.1:0-215 GCF_000633955.1 Camelina sativa
CAACCGATGGTTGTGTGTTGTGACAGTCAGTCGGCTATTCATATTGCTACCAATCCGGTCTTTCATGAACGGACCAAACACATAGAGATTGACTGTCATTTTGTTCGTGACGAGCTTGTTCGTGGCAATATCACCTTTCGGCATGTGGGTACTGCCTATCAACTAGCCGATATATTTACAAAACCACTTGGGAGAGATTCTTTTGCGAGGTTTCG
>NW_010954280.1:0-215 GCF_000633955.1 Camelina sativa
GATGAGAGGCTTAGCTTTAAGTAACAATGGTAATTTAAGTTCCAATTTCGTCATTATAGTAGTGGTTTGGTGTTGGCAGCAAGCAAAATGTCTTTCCAGGCTTCATAGAAGACCCAAGTGATGCCTGAAGACGGCATGACTTTCAAACAACTTGCTCCCCATCCTCTGTAGAGTCCCCTCACTCCTTCGTTCTTCACTACTTCTGCAATTGCTGC
>NW_010954281.1:0-215 GCF_000633955.1 Camelina sativa
AAAAAAAAAAAAAAAAAAGAAGAACCCGAGAAAGAAGAAAAGAGACAAAAAAAATAAAAATTGAAAACCGAGAGAAAAAAAATATATCTTTGGATTAGACACGAATCGAGACTCACCTTTTTGTTCCTTTGGCAAATGAAGAATCTGATCTTCTTCTATCTAACCCAAAAAAATGAAACGTGAAATTTAATCTAGGGTTTATATGGAAAACTCAA
>NW_010954282.1:0-215 GCF_000633955.1 Camelina sativa
TAAGCTAAATGTTGTACGAATCTTGCAGGCTGGACCGGGAACAATAGCTGAATCGCTGATTCGATCACTTCCAATCATTCTCAACGATTACATTCCTGGACAGGTCGGTTGAGACTTGTACTTTTAATGTATCTAGCTCATATATGTATAAATTCTCAAATCAATTACCTTTGAAATCAAACAGGAAAAAGGGAACGTGCCATATGTAGTGGAGA
>NW_010954283.1:0-215 GCF_000633955.1 Camelina sativa
ATGCCGATTTCTCACTATTCAGGTTAATCTTCATCATATATATATATATATATATGCATATTTTATTATTTTCCAATTTCAATATTATACGTTTGGTTTTAATTTTATTGATAGGGTTTTTCATGTTCCATTTTCGTTTCCACTTAAAATATCTCTCTTACTATGCTCAAATATTAGTGGATTCATATACACAAAAAGTGTACGCACGTGTAAAA
>NW_010954284.1:0-215 GCF_000633955.1 Camelina sativa
GGTTTTATATCTGTCGTTTCAGGGATGATCCCGAGCTTGATCAAATGATGAAAGAAAGAGTTAGATGGGGAGATCCAATGGCTCATTTGGTCAAGGTATTGAAATTACTTCTGCTTACCACAAACCTATGATTATGAATAACCAAGATTGTCTTGTCATAAAATGTAACATCCTAATGTATTACCAATTTTGTATATGGCAGAAAAAGCGGCATG
>NW_010954285.1:0-215 GCF_000633955.1 Camelina sativa
ACAAAAATATATAACTTTTCTTTTTCAGATTTTGATTAATGGATCAGTTTCATGCTTATTATTTCACCAAATTAAATGACGAAAATGTATATGGGAACCAAATGTATGGGAACAACGAAATGAATGGTTTCACTTGTATCTAAATGGACTTACATTGATAGAAATCTATAATTAACAATTTATTAATGTCGAAGAACTCTTAGTGCGCATCAAAC
>NW_010954286.1:0-215 GCF_000633955.1 Camelina sativa
AACTATTTCAAAATTAATACAAACGCAAACAAAAACTAACAAAAAAAGAAAAGAAAACAAAAATCACAATTAATGAAGACAAAAACAGAAACGGCCCTAATGAATCAAAAAGACAAAACAAAACCGACCTCCAAAAAATAACAATTAATTAATTAGAAAATCAAAGGTAAGAAGACACTTAAATAATTTAAAAACACAACTCGAATTAACAGTTC
>NW_010954287.1:0-215 GCF_000633955.1 Camelina sativa
GAAGTCCAGCCGTCAGTGTCAAGAAGTCCATTCTTTTGCGCGTAGGCTGCAACGGAGACTTTGTCAGTTTCAATCATCGCATTCAGTGGCTCCCATGTCTTGGATCCGTCGTCCCATTGGACGAGGACGTTCCACTTGGAATGCTTCCAGTTCTTCGACTTGCGCGTCAGTGGTCCTTGATGATCGAGGATCTCCTTGAAGAACCAGAGACGTTC
>NW_010954288.1:0-215 GCF_000633955.1 Camelina sativa
TCTTCTCCAGTTATCTTTGCAACCTATAAGCACCATTAAACGCAATAAGTTAGCTTCAGAATTGGACAAAAACTTGTCTGGAGAGGGACTAAAGTAATTAGATTTACCTCCACGACGGTCTTGTTTTCTTCACGTAAAGCAGCTCTCCTCTCGTTTGCATAAACCAGGAAGGCAGATACAGGATGTTTTGGCTTCAGAGGGTCCTTCTCCTTCCT
>NW_010954289.1:0-215 GCF_000633955.1 Camelina sativa
CAAAGGTATCCAAGAGTCTCCAAAGTGGCTTGCTTGACATGAGCTGGTAACTGGTGAATATTGGAGAGAAGAGATACTATGAGCTCAGGCCACTGCTTCTGCGGCAACTCAATACCTGCAACCTTGGCGATGACCTGAGATGCAGTTGAGCGAACATCGGGTACAGGGGACGAAAGTGTCTTCAACAAGAAAGCTCTGATCTGGGACTTTGTTGA
>NW_010954290.1:0-215 GCF_000633955.1 Camelina sativa
AAAGCTTAAAGACTACATACGTAGAGGAGAAAAAGTTCTAATCTTTTTAGATTGTTTGAGTGAGAAAATTGGAAAACTCAAACGAGTTCACGAAAGAAGAAAGAATCAAGACCCATAAAGCGGATAAAACATGGAAAATCAAAACCTCTGACTAGGGTTCCTAATGAATTATAGCCAGAAACAGAGTCGAAACCAGAGAAGAGTTATCTTTCGGC
>NW_010954291.1:0-215 GCF_000633955.1 Camelina sativa
GGATGTTTGTGATCCGGACCCAATCAGGGGTGGTGACAATCTCATCAGTCAGCGGATTAAACTCCAGTACCCAAGCCTACACCATGAGATAGCTCCCAAAAACTCTCCATGGCCCCCCAAATAGTACAGCCAAGTATTCCTCCTCCCTCTCAAAACATACCATAAATGTTTGGCGAGAAAAGTCCATCACGAACATTGCACCATATGGTTTCCAC
>NW_010954292.1:0-215 GCF_000633955.1 Camelina sativa
AAATTTAGTGCCGCCTTGTTTTATTTTAGTGTTCTCCATTTGTATGTAAGGAGTCTTCTTTAATCTTGGCGGCAGAAAGTTTTGTCACTGTGTATTTATGTTTGTTTTGTGTATTCTTGGTTGCAGCAAATGTAGTAGTTAGGATTCTATGTAAGTGATTCCTTCTTTTGCTTATTGACGGTCTTGTGCTGGTTAAGATTAATCCACATCAGTAC
>NW_010954293.1:0-215 GCF_000633955.1 Camelina sativa
TGTTGTTGTTACTGTTCTCAGTTGTTGTGGTTGTGTTAGTGTTTGAATGGAAGCTTCCGGATTTCTCAAGAATGTTTGAAGTAGAGGTGACTTCAGAGGTTTGATTGAAGGTTTCTTGAAAGAGTTGTGGATCGCAGAAATCGAAGATTTGAGCACTAAGAGGGCTCGTGATATCATCCTGATGATATATAGAACAAAGAAACGTTAATTAGATC
>NW_010954294.1:0-215 GCF_000633955.1 Camelina sativa
AAAACAATGTCCGACACGTTAATTGCATCATCATGCTTCATATGTGGGTGGACCTATCGAGAGAACTTAGGTTCTGCACGATTGCATCGTAATTTGTTTTAATTAATTAAAAAAAGTAACGAAGTAATATAAAAAAAAAAAAACACCCAAGTCAGTTAGTTGTTAATATGAAGAAAAACATTACCGACATGACTTGAATGAAATAGAGAGCATCA
>NW_010954295.1:0-215 GCF_000633955.1 Camelina sativa
GAGCGGAATCAACCATACAGATGCAAGCACAGGTGAGTTTAGCTTACTGTTTCAGTCTGCTTTTGTTATGTTAAGTGGTTTTCATATTGAGATGACGGATGAGATTGTGTAATACAGGCTGGGAGATCAAGCTATGTATCTGCGGAGATTCTTGCAACGGTTCCAGATCCAGGTGCAATGGCTGCAGCAGGATGGTACAGTGCCGCAGCAAGAGC
>NW_010954296.1:0-215 GCF_000633955.1 Camelina sativa
GAGCTTCTTGCCTTGAAAGAAATCTCCCGGGATCCTCCAGGACCGAACTTGATATCTTTCGAGCCTCCAAAGTTGCCACGCCGGTTCTCTATGGCCTTGACACGCTCACCCATAGGAAGACGGTCTTCTTTAGCCAGTGAAGTGCGATTGTAAAACGCTTCTGCGTGCCGCTCATCTTTCACTTCAAACAGCCTGACACAAAATCATCCACATCA
>NW_010954297.1:0-215 GCF_000633955.1 Camelina sativa
ATTACCACCATCTCGGTCGGATCCTTTTACTATTGAGCTGGAACCGGAGACGATGCCGTTATCCAAGGCTCCTTACTGGATGGCTCCAGCAGAGATGGCAGAGCTGAAGAAGCAGTTGGAGGATTTGTTGGGCAAGAGTTTTATCCGTCCTAGTTGTTCACCGTGGAGGCTCCGGTGCTGTTTGTTAAGAAGAAGGATGGGAGTTTTCGGTTGTG
>NW_010954298.1:0-215 GCF_000633955.1 Camelina sativa
TTGCCTACGGGAGCCAGAAATGATGGTGTAGAGTAAAAGTTTCTTCTGCATGTTGACTGATTTTCCGCGAGTTACCTCAGCACCAGGAGTATCATAAGCGTCCTTAAAACACATAGCAGGCTGTACAAAAAGTCAAAACTAGGATCAGTAGAAAGCACACCCAAACAGTCAATATGAGGGTAGCCAGTTAAAATGGCTGCTGCATAAGAGGTAGA
>NW_010954299.1:0-215 GCF_000633955.1 Camelina sativa
ATCAACAAATATAAGCTTAGAAGCAACATCAAAAGCGTTAATCTCTCGGGGATGGGTTGCAGCGCGGGTTTGATCTCAGTTGATCTAGCCCGCGACTTGCTCCAAGTTCATCCCAATTCGAATGCAATCATCGTCAGCACGGAGATCATAACACCTAATTACTATCAGGGAAACGAGAGAGCCATGTTGTTACCAAATTGCCTCTTCCGCATGGG
>NW_010954300.1:0-215 GCF_000633955.1 Camelina sativa
AATCTTAGTCTTATTGAGTTGCTGGAGCTTGGAAAATCTATTGAATTTCTAGAATGTGAAAACTGAAAAGGATCTTTCTTAATTTTCCTACCATGCTTTTTGTTTTAATAACACTTTTCTATGACTGATGTCAAAACCAGAATTTAGTACTCTAATTGTGTTCTATGGCTAATACTTTGTATCGGTTCTAGGAACCATAGTTTGCTATATTAGTT
>NW_010954301.1:0-215 GCF_000633955.1 Camelina sativa
TCCCAAGGCTTCACCATTCCAATCACAGTGGTTGCGTTACAACCAAACGCAAACTCAGCCGCCATTCCATCAGCCATTGGCACATCAGAGTTCTGATCAACACCAGCAGGAATAGCTGGAGAGCAGTTTCCACTTTGTCCAGGAGTCCACATTGGTGAATTACAGTCTCCCATTTTAAAAGCCTCTTTGTCGAAAAACGGGTTTCTTGAAACTAA
>NW_010954302.1:0-215 GCF_000633955.1 Camelina sativa
ATGGCCGACTCAATCGAGTTTGTGCCTGTTGGGCCCGTGAACTGGATGCGGTACTGCAGGCCTCGCGGCTTCAACACATAGCGGTTAAAGGCGTCAATAAACCGTGCCTTTGCAGCACTGTGCATGTCCAGGCTGTGGCCGATGCCGTCTTCCATCAAGTAGTCCACCAGGGCAGACTTCATTTCGGGGTCGTTGTGACCATAGTTCAGTGAACC
>NW_010954303.1:0-215 GCF_000633955.1 Camelina sativa
ATGATGAGATGTCAGCTCATCATCAAGTCAAGGGTACGGGGGAGATCAACTTTCAAGTGACTTTACCACACCTCACAGATTCTGCTCGGTCACAAGCAAAAGTTGTTACTTAAAGCTCAGCCGATGCGTCTCAAATATCGGCTCGGACGAAACCCTTCCACTGCGACCCAGCTTCCGCGTTCTTCACAAAAGTTCGAGACCATAGAGTCATCTTG
>NW_010954304.1:0-215 GCF_000633955.1 Camelina sativa
AACAACCCAAACACTTGAACCGATCATGTCAACATACGACTTCCGCAGTGACTGTACCGGTTTGGTCTACAAAAGAACAGCTATTGACTAGTGAACCGGTCTGATATAGGACTCGATCCGGTTTGGTTCTGGTACTATGACAGAAACATCACAAGAACCATTACAGAGATCACCAAACGTTTCACTCCCTCATCATAGAGACCTGAGAGATAAAA
>NW_010954305.1:0-215 GCF_000633955.1 Camelina sativa
AAAAGATAGGTAGTCAAATCTAGAGATTAAAACATGGTTATATTCCCATTAAAGCTAGCTAGCAAATACAATACAAGTTCTAAGCTGCAGATACAAGCTTTTCTTCCCATTCTGAAGATTTGAAGGAAAAAGTTTCAGAACAAACACGAGCCTACTCTTCTTATTATGCCCAACAATGTTGTTGCTCAATATCGTTGTCTTGAAGATCTTTCCAA
>NW_010954306.1:0-215 GCF_000633955.1 Camelina sativa
ACTCTCGAAACCGTTACTGTCTTCCCCATCTGCATACTCATGATGATCAACGTACTCATCTTCTTTCAAAGGAATAAGCCTAAGTTTGGCGAAAACCTCGTCTGATTCAGGGTCAGCCATATACTTGATAGCCAAAACACGACACAAAACCATGGGATGAATGGGTAAGTTACCGAAATCGACACAGTCGTAAGCGTTTTCAGCGTGACCTTGAG
>NW_010954307.1:0-215 GCF_000633955.1 Camelina sativa
AAAAAACACACCTCTGTTACAAACCAAATTGGTGCGAGGTAAAGCCCGTACATTGCAATCTGCTTTGTAGTGATAGCTTTCCCCTGTTTCAGAGTCTGCACTTCATCTTTACCTCTACCACCGATCAGCGGCCTCTCATCTTCTTCGTGTGAGGAAAGGTGTTCCTCGCTATCTTTCTTAGTCATAGTCCCTTGAAGTCCCATTTCAATGATTTT
>NW_010954308.1:0-215 GCF_000633955.1 Camelina sativa
TACCATTTGAAGAAAGATGCAGCTAATTGGTGGACCAACTTAGAGAAGCAGTACAGAGACAAGGAGCCAACGTGGGAAGACTTTAGAAGAGAGTTCAAGACGAAGTATTTTCCACAAGAAGTAAGAGAGAAGTTAGAAGCCAAATTTTTGAAGCTAGAGCAAGCTGAGAGAAGTGTACGAAAATACGAAGCAGAATTTTCGAGACTTCAGAGATA
>NW_010954309.1:0-215 GCF_000633955.1 Camelina sativa
AAAAAAATCTGCAAAGATTAGTGCTGGCAATGAATCCATATTTTTGTTACTAGCTAATGTGTACATATGGAATTTATAATTAAGGATGCTTATGAGTATTTAATTTGATAAAATACTAATCAATTTTTTATGTGATTCATAAGACAAGCAAAACAAAAGTTAACCAAAAGAAGAGATATAATTTAAATATTTGAAAGGAAATAAAAGAAAAAAAA
>NW_010954310.1:0-215 GCF_000633955.1 Camelina sativa
CTAGATTCATCTCAGATTTCTGTGCAAGATCAGGAAAAGGATGAGAAAGATAGAATCTGCATATGCATTCATCCCAAAGAAAAAGAAGAAGATGAAGAACAAGAGGCAACAGAAAATAGGGAGGGTTCCACGGGAGCAACAGTTATTTCTGGTGACAATTTAGCCATCTGGTTGCTCTCGGTTCTTTCTTGTCATGATGAAAAGAGCAGAGCAGT
>NW_010954311.1:0-215 GCF_000633955.1 Camelina sativa
ATCACGTCAGAAGGAATTTTCTTGTCACGAAACATTTGAGCAATCTGCACTCACCAACACAATGATGAAAATATGACAACGAGGTCCAAAGAAACTGAACATAAAGTTTCATTCCTCTCATTAGCTTTTCACCAAACAGCCAAAATATGAACAAAAACACTGACCTCGGCTACTCGCTTGGCAGACATATAACTCCAACGGCATTGGTGGTAGCC
>NW_010954312.1:0-215 GCF_000633955.1 Camelina sativa
ATCTGCTGTAGCGCAATGGTTAAACCAACTATCTAATTGATATTTGACTTTTGGGTTCAAAGCCCGGCAGCAGAAATTATTTTTATTTTGAATTTATTCTAAAATTCTTTTTTTTTTAATATCAAAATTTTTATTTATTTTTCTTTTCAATATTCTTTTGAAGTTGTTTCTTAAACAGATAGTGAATAAATATCTCTATTAGAGAGATAAGATAA
>NW_010954313.1:0-215 GCF_000633955.1 Camelina sativa
AAAAAAAAAGATTCTACCATGTAAGCAAAAAGGTTTCTAGCAAACCCACTTTAATAAACTGTCAACATATTGAGATCAAGTTACAACTTGTAATTAGAATGCTATATTGAAGACGTTTTTACCAGTTTTTGTTCATCTATTTAAATTTTGTAATCGCATATCAAATAAATTGAATAGATCTGGAATTGTATAAAATGTTTTAGTTTTATATACTA
>NW_010954314.1:0-215 GCF_000633955.1 Camelina sativa
CACGAAGATAGTTCATGACCCATGAGATTGAGCTAAGCCCGGTTAGACCGAACATCCCCGAGGCTAAAAAGCCTGTCATTGCAAGCCCGATAGTTAGAGCCGCTGGGACTATAACCGGGCTGAAGAGGAGAAATAGTGGTAAAGCAACCATTAAGCCGATCACCGAACCAGCTAGAAGTAATCCAGCCAAGGCAAGTAGCGAACCGACGACAGGG
>NW_010954315.1:0-215 GCF_000633955.1 Camelina sativa
TCCTGAAGTCAACAAGTACACACACGTCTACTTCTCTGAAATTCATTCCTCTTCTACTTAACATGCACTCGTCAGTCTGGTACTCTGTTTTCCTAACCTCTTCCTTTCTCATTTTTGTTCAGGATTGTGAAAGGAATTCGTTCAGATGTGGCGAATGTCGCTAGTGCTGATGAATTCGAGTACAAAGATCCAGTTGATGGCTCCATCTCGAAGCA
>NW_010954316.1:0-215 GCF_000633955.1 Camelina sativa
AAAGAAGAAACAGAGGAAGACAAGGAGGCTGAACTCGAAAAGGAAATAAAATGGTTCCAAGAGGATCAGACCGTGCTTGCTATCCTCCAAAACTCGCTGGACGCGCCCATCTTAGAAGCCTACTCATATTGTGAGACGGCGAAGGAACTATGGGACACGCTAGCTAATGTGTGAGAGAATGTCACGAACCTAACCCGTGTGTTTGAAGTCAAGAA
>NW_010954317.1:0-215 GCF_000633955.1 Camelina sativa
CAACTTTCAGCTGTTAATGATGCTAAACGACGTTATGATATGCTTACCATGTTTGAAGAAAGTTTTAAAAAAGTTTTTGGAACCGCAACTATTACTACAAAGAAGACTATTAATTTATGGGCAGGTATTCTTTAATATATATCATTTTTAGTATATTTATAAACAATTAAAATTTGAAAATTGTGGATGATACATTAAATATTTGCAGGATATGC
>NW_010954318.1:0-215 GCF_000633955.1 Camelina sativa
GTTCAGCAAAAGGAGAAGTGGATTAAGAAGTCCAAAGTTCCTGCTTTGTGGGAAAAAGCTCATGATCGTAATGCTAAGCGGGTTTTGAATTTGATTGTGGAATTGGAAGGACTTTGGGTGAAAATGGGGCAGTATCTATCTACTCGTGCTGATGTTTTACCTCAGGCTTATATATCTCTTCTCAGGCAGTTGCAGGACTCCCTACCTCCTCGTCC
>NW_010954319.1:0-215 GCF_000633955.1 Camelina sativa
TACATGCATAATAATGTAAAATTCAAACCACCAAAATAGTTTGTCTCTCATCTCACAATTTGGACCCGAACCAAACACATAATCAGGTAAACCCAAAATTTGGTACACATCTTTCCATTACTACTCACTCACTTTTGGGGTTTAGGCCTTACTTCAATCCCATCAATCGCAATCCCACCTTTTAACTGATAACCTTTAACTTCGGTTAGACTCAT
>NW_010954320.1:0-215 GCF_000633955.1 Camelina sativa
AACCTTAGATTGTTATTTCTTAATCCGGCTATGGAAGAGTTTGATACACACAGACCACGTTGAAGCAGACCATTTTCGGTATTGATCCCTGTAACTGTTTCTAACAAAACCCCCATATGGCATAGGTGTAGAACTGAGAGAGCACAATCCTTCATGATTATTTCTGACCAGATATCCTCAAGGAACAATCTAGCTGAGTTTGTATCTGAAACCCA
>NW_010954321.1:0-215 GCF_000633955.1 Camelina sativa
ATTCCCATGGTGTCAAACGCGGCTAGCGATGATTCCATCAGTGATCGCCAGGAAACGCAGCAGCAACAGCCCCGTGGCCACCATGGGCATCACGCCAAGCAGCCTGGCATGAACATGCTGGAACAATTGAATCTGACCGACGCGCAAAAAGCGCAGGTCAAGCAGATCATGACTTCTCAAAAGGCGGACATTCGCGACAGCTGGAAGTCACGCAA
>NW_010954322.1:0-215 GCF_000633955.1 Camelina sativa
TTCAACGACGGAAGAAGAAGGTAACATAGACGTTATCGATAACACTTTCTTATCAATCCAATTTTGACTAACTTAGACCTCGTGATCGCAACTGAATGAGATCCGTGTCTTAGTTTTGGCCAAGAAGATTTGCTTTGCACAAAACTGAAGTTTCTTGACTATTCATTTTTTCGACCACACGTAAATAACTCTTATCCAAAATACTATCAGGCCTC
>NW_010954323.1:0-215 GCF_000633955.1 Camelina sativa
AACATCTTCGAAAACAGAACCGATTGTAAATCGACCTTACCCAAGAAGCGATCATCCTCACCGGTAAGCGACAAAGAAAGAAAAAAAAAATCTCACCGCAAAACCCGTTTCCTTTACCCGGAGAATATCCAATAAGCAACCCAATACGAGACCGATGTAAAAAAAGGCGAGAGAGCTAGAGAGAGTAATCGCAAGAGAGCACACGCAAATGAGAC
>NW_010954324.1:0-215 GCF_000633955.1 Camelina sativa
ACTTAATCTCTTGACCATAAATAACTGGTATTGACTTATGTTAAATTGTCATCAATTCTAGTGGGTCACTTGATATGAACTTTGGAAAAGAACACATTCGGTTTATCAATAAACCAATCGGTATATGCATCCGTTTCTTTTATTTATCTGAAATGAATCAAACAAGTAGTATGATTAAAGTTGAAAACTTCTAAATCATTGAGAATCAAAGTATG
>NW_010954325.1:0-215 GCF_000633955.1 Camelina sativa
GAGTCGTTCTGCAAAGGAGTTCACGCTTGTGGACCTTTATGGGACAATGTTTTGAGCTATTGGAAAGGAAGTTTGGAAGACCCAAAGCATGTTCTTTTTATGAGGTACGAGGATCTCAAAGAAGAGCCTTATGCCCAGGTCATGAGACTTGCCGACTTCTTGGATTGTCCTTTTACTCAAGAAGAAATACATAGCGGATCTGTTGAGAAGATCTT
>NW_010954326.1:0-215 GCF_000633955.1 Camelina sativa
AAACAGGTTTCATCCGCGCCGTGAGATCACTTTTGGAGGTGGTGGTGACGGTCGTTTCTGATAACCTCCAACAGTATCCGTCACTGATCTCGAACGCGTACACCGTTTCCATCTCGAGTATGCATACGATCTTGAATCTTTTGGTGGTTTGATTTCGATTTACCGCAAAACCGACGCACATCGCTCTCTCCGTACGAGCAGCGTTAAGGTGTGCA
>NW_010954327.1:0-215 GCF_000633955.1 Camelina sativa
CCAACAATGGCATCCTCAATCCCTTCCTTATCACCATACTGCTTCTCAAAAGCCACAAACTTTCTATACAAATCCTCAGCTCTTCCTTTAGGAATATGATCAAGAGCAAACTTGTAGATAAACCTAGCTCTTTCTACTTCCTTACAGCGTTCTTCAAACTCAGCAAACGCCACAAAGAGCTGCTCAGCTTCTTCATCATCAGCTAGCTTCTCTGT
>NW_010954328.1:0-215 GCF_000633955.1 Camelina sativa
TCATGCTTGTGTATGCTATGAATGCGTCTTTGGTTGGTGGTCTGAGAAGAACGCTTGGATTCATCTCTAGACCCATCACAAACATATGGCAGATCATTCCGAATTCGATTATGTTGTTGAGGGTTACAGAGTAAGGCCCCGAGAATGCCTCTCGAAACTTGGGAAGATTACCTAGAATCAGCCCTATCTGATGCATACAAAAATTGAGTTAATAT
>NW_010954329.1:0-215 GCF_000633955.1 Camelina sativa
ACCAGAAACTTATCCAACTCTCCCACTGACGCTCTCAAACTCTCCTTTTCCCTCTCCCGTGGCTTCGCCTCTTCAGGATCTGACGAGAACGACGTCGTCATCATCGGCGGCGGTCCCGGCGGTTACGTAGCCGCGATCAAAGCGGCTCAGCTTGGTCTCAAAACCACGTGTATCGAGAAACGCGGCGCACTCGGTGGTACTTGTCTCAACGTCGG
>NW_010954330.1:0-215 GCF_000633955.1 Camelina sativa
ATTTCAGGTTCAACGGCTACTGTTGCACTTATCGCAGATGGTCAACTTATGGTCGCTAGTATCGGTGACTCAAAGGCACTTCTGTGTTCTGAAATATTTGAGACTCCTGAAGAAGCTAGAGGTTTGCCAACATCTATTTCTACAACCAAGTTGCCTAATAACAAAATCATCCAGTATTTGTATTCATTTATAAACATTTTGTTGCAATGGTGTTT
>NW_010954331.1:0-215 GCF_000633955.1 Camelina sativa
CGGAGTAAGCAGCACACCAGGTGTTTGTTGATTTGCCACAGAGACTGGTTCCTCGGACTTGGACTCGATCTGGGTTCCAGAGTCAGCGAAGTCTGAAGCCAAGTGCCAGGACGTTCGACGATTCTTCTGGAGGGAGAATTTGGATTCACGAGCTGGGTCTTCGGTTGATTCTGATGTTAAAGTTCGTGACTTGAAGAATTTAAGAATTGGGTCTG
>NW_010954332.1:0-215 GCF_000633955.1 Camelina sativa
GTGGCGATGTGAATAGCTGCTTCACTATCACAACGAACAAGCATGGAGCCGTCATGCTTAACTCCAAGAGACAATAGAATTCGCTTCAGCCATATCAACTCTTGAGTAATGTGTGCCATTGCCCTATATTCGGCCTCTGCCGAGGATCGACTGACTGTCTTTTGTTTCTTCGTTTTCCATGATATCGGAGAGCCACCCAGTTGAATGAAATAACC
>NW_010954333.1:0-215 GCF_000633955.1 Camelina sativa
TGTATCATCTCCATCCTAAACTTATCCGATAGCTGAATAAGCCCTATCCCTCCGGTGAACAACGATACGGTGAATAACGACACGTACAAGGAAAACGGCTTATTCTTCGTCAACAGGACATAATTTATCGGCGATGAGAAGAGTAGGTACATGGAAATCTCCGAGAACACAACCTGAGGAATCCTCTCTCTAGGTGTAGTAAACTCCTTGTACCA
>NW_010954334.1:0-215 GCF_000633955.1 Camelina sativa
CACGCGATTCCAAAGCGCGTGTCTGTTACTTGCGGTTATAGGTCGGAGTCGTTTAGCTTCCCTAACGGTGTCTCCGTGAACCGAGCTGATTGGCAAAGCTCATGTGCCATTCTATCTAGCAAAGTTGCTTCCGTTGAAAACTCCGGCGGTTTAGCCGACAAAATCGCCGCCGTTAACGGTCACACGAACGGCTCCGTCAATCTTGGTATCGTCGC
>NW_010954335.1:0-215 GCF_000633955.1 Camelina sativa
GAAGAAACCCCGTGCAAGTTGACATCAGAACTATGTTGAGCCCTTTGATAAGGACCAACTAGTCCTGGCATGGAGCCAAGAGCAAAGCTACTACTATTGGCAGTTGTACTAGTCTTTGAGCTAAGAAGACTTGTCTCTGAAGGTGAAGTGCTAAGTTCAGTGATATGCGAAACATGCGGTCCACCATCACCGTGCTCCCATTGCCTGAAACAATA
>NW_010954336.1:0-215 GCF_000633955.1 Camelina sativa
TTCTTTCTTTCTTTTCTCCTCCCATACACAATTTATTAACCAATCTTCTGGAGTCAATGCAGTTACTTACTTACTTATCCCATTCAATTCAATTCTGATATCTCCTCCACTCCACACACACCTTTTCCTCACATACTTTGACATTTTGACACATTCCTTTGTTATTTCTCTCAAATAGTATTGTCGTTAAAGTACATAGTTGATTTGATTATGTA
>NW_010954337.1:0-215 GCF_000633955.1 Camelina sativa
GAAGTCAATGGAAACAATGTCGATTCGTATTCTTCAGAGCTACATCCGGTTAGGAAATGTATGCACTGTGAGGTTACCAAGACTCCACAGTGGAGGCTTGGACCTATGGGACCAAAGACGCTTTGCAACGCGTGTGGCGTGCGTTACAAGTCAGGGAGGCTTTTCCCGGAGTACCGTCCAGCTGCTAGCCCAACATTCACTCCAGCTCTTCACTC
>NW_010954338.1:0-215 GCF_000633955.1 Camelina sativa
AACTCTGCAGTGTATCCTAGGGGGCCATCTCCGCCTGTGAAACCAAAGCTGCTAAGTCTTGTGGACATGAAGGAGGTGGTGAGAGGTCCAGAGGAACCACCTGGATATTGGGTAGTGACTGGGGCTAAGCTTTTTGTTGAAGCAGGGAAGATCTCAATCAAAGCTAAATACTCTCTGCTTACTGTTATGTCGGAAGATTCGCTGGTCTGAAGGAT
>NW_010954339.1:0-215 GCF_000633955.1 Camelina sativa
TTGAGAATTTTTGGATTCGTTTTCATAATTTTCCCAGATCTGTTTTCGTTTACGTGTTTTTAGAACTATTTACTGGTGGATCTTTGTTTTTTTCTTTTCAGGAACCATGGTAACATCAGAAGAGGAAGAGTCATCAACTTCTAGCTTGGAAAAGAAGATACTTAAGTATGTCATGACCATGCTTGATGCAAGATTTGGCGCTCTTAACTTGAATC
>NW_010954340.1:0-215 GCF_000633955.1 Camelina sativa
CGATCAATCTCTTTGATCCGTTTTCTTCAACAAACCAAACTATGTTTGTTCTCGTTCGCTTGATTACACAGCATCCATATCCCTGAAAATTCACAATTTTAAATGGAAGTTGATTTCTTTTGCACAGGATTCCATTGGATTTACTGATAGGAATTTCGGAGGCAATTCGTGATGCTGATATACCATCTGTCCCTGGATATCTTCATGACTTCATG
>NW_010954341.1:0-215 GCF_000633955.1 Camelina sativa
TTTTTTGAAGTATCACGGATATTTCTTCTTTGCGTATATATATGCTTCTTTCTAACACAATACCAAACAAACCAAAGAAGATCACCACTTCTCTTTTCTTTTTAACTCAAATTTCTTACTCAATAACAAAACTACATCTTACACTTCTCTTTTTTTCTACACTTCTCCTTTTTCTAAATGGCATCTTCATCATACCATTATCACTACCAAAGAGA
>NW_010954342.1:0-215 GCF_000633955.1 Camelina sativa
TGTATGCTCTTGTACGCATGTTCAAGCTTCTTGCTGATATCATAATCCTGAAGAATGTCAATAATCCCAAATATCATCACCACTTCGTAGAACTCCCCTGTAGGTTCTCCCACAAGCTGAAGCTCACAGTCGTTTTTTCTCATCGTTCTCTCTGCACGCGCTGGCATGTTGGTCCCCAATCTTATACTTGCCCACCTGCAAATACAAACATATCC
>NW_010954343.1:0-215 GCF_000633955.1 Camelina sativa
ATTAATCACGTTTCCATAATTTATGACCCTATAAAATAGTTTTTATTTGATACTTCATAAGAAATAAGAAATCCCTATAACATAGTTTTTATTTGATACTTCATAAGAAATAAGAAATCCCTATAAAATAGTTTTTTTGATACTTCATAAGAAACAAAAACTATTCTTTTGCCATATTTACAACTTAACTATTACCATTATTTAGTCCAATATCA
>NW_010954344.1:0-215 GCF_000633955.1 Camelina sativa
AAGCCTTTGATTCCCTTGTTCTTGCTTGTTTGTTGCTTGTTTGTGTGATTTTCTTGCTGGGATTGGTTGATACAGGTTCCTAGGGATGTATAGGGCTTGGGTTTCCAGTATTGGACGATTTGGAGGAGATTTGGGAGCGAAATTCGACTCTCGACTTCGCGCGTATCACAGTTGCAGAGGGAGTGTCGATCGACACCACTTGGTGTCAGTCGACA
>NW_010954345.1:0-215 GCF_000633955.1 Camelina sativa
TCTGGTTACAATTGCTCACCGTCTTCCATATTCTTCTGTCAATTTCTACGCATATGAACACTACAAGAAGGTCTGAGGATCTTAAACTTGCAGTTTTTTTTTTGTTTTGTTTGTCATTCGTAGTGTGGCATTACTCTCCACTGAGCCTAATTCTGATTTTGAACTTTCTTTTTACTCGATTATTTACAGTTCATGTATATGGTTACTGGGATGGA
>NW_010954346.1:0-215 GCF_000633955.1 Camelina sativa
CAGATCTTTCAAAGTAGCTGAATTCATGACGGCTACATCTGCCAAGGAATAAGCAAACAAGTAAAGAAACGATACCATGGTACAATTTTTTTTCACAATGCACACCACATGTTCGATAAAATGCCAAAACCAAGTAAATATACCCAGTGAGGAGCCGTCGAGCTTGATGACGGAGAGACGCATAGCGCTTCCCTTTTCCAGACTGACAAGAGTGA
>NW_010954347.1:0-215 GCF_000633955.1 Camelina sativa
GCTCTGTCCATGTGACCACACTTGGCATTCATGTCTATCAAAGCAGGTATAACATAATGACTAGAAAACTTTTTCATGCTCTGGTGCAGATATGTATCAACCTGTTCACACAATTCAAAGCAACCCATCTGAGAACAAGCTGACATCAAACCCACCATTATAAACTCATCAGGTTTGACATTCTTAGCACACATTTGGTCAAACACCTTAAAGGC
>NW_010954348.1:0-215 GCF_000633955.1 Camelina sativa
TGTTGAGAGGTCTTCCATGAGTAGCTCAATGGTAGACAAGTTGGTCACAGTCAAGCTAAGACTTAATGACGTTGAAAAGGTGTTTTTAGCGAACGGCTGGGAGACTATGGTTTTGTAGTCAGGACAATATTGCTTTACCAAACAAAGCATGAGGATTGGATCATATCAATAATTCGCACTAAACGTTAGTTGGTCTGGGATCCGAGTGGTAGGGG
>NW_010954349.1:0-215 GCF_000633955.1 Camelina sativa
AATTATGAGATTAACGGATTGTCCTAGAGCATAAACAGAAAATATACAATTTCAGATTCAACCTCCACACAAATCAGTATTTACATCAAATCTAGAAAATTGATAACAAAAAGATTATTAGTTCAAGGATTTAAGATGAGTTTACCAGGAAGATCCAATTAAGGAATGAAAGCGGTTCTTCCTCTTTCCAAGCCAACTGTACGAAAAAAAAAAAA
>NW_010954350.1:0-215 GCF_000633955.1 Camelina sativa
AGCGAAATAGAGCTCCTTCTTTGATGAAAAAACTCGCGATGGAGGAACTAGAGATGAAAAATCCGATGGGAGAAACTTGTCCCATACGCTATCGGATTGGACAGCTGATTCAAAGGTTTTAGAAACCGTAGCGGCGACGCAAGCGTCCCTTGGACTAGTAAAAGATATTATGTTGGAGATGCAATCCTCTGGCAAGTCATCGAACGGTGAAGGCC
>NW_010954351.1:0-215 GCF_000633955.1 Camelina sativa
ACAACCAAGTTTTCAATAATTATCGAGAGAGCGCATCAAAAACAGTTTTACAGTCGAAGTCAGATACAAAAGAATGGATAAACAATTTACAAAATACATCTTCACCATTGACTACTACACGTACGAATATAACATCGTGGCTACCTCCAACTCATCCGACCCTTAAATGCAATTTTGATGCGAGCTACGATCATCACACCCATCAGGCTACTGGA
>NW_010954352.1:0-215 GCF_000633955.1 Camelina sativa
TTGGAGATTGTGATTGATGTCTGCCATGGATTGACTTATCTCCATTCGTATGCAGGTAGAGAATGTTGTGCTTAATGATTGTTTTCCTTATTATATAACTAGAAATAAATATTGTAAGGATCTTATTCAAAGACTATATGATGTTTTTTGTTTTGTTTTCTCTCTCTCTTTGAAACAGAAAGACAGATAATACACCGTGACATAAAATCCTCCAA
>NW_010954353.1:0-215 GCF_000633955.1 Camelina sativa
CAAGTGGCTAATCTTCTTCCTTTTGTATCCAACGGCTATGTTCTCTTCGCCTATATATTAGGCCATGTAACAACATAAGAACTATTCTGATTTAAGCATTCTATCCTTCATTCTCTCTTTTCTTATTCTACCTTAGTAGTTCTGCAATTCTAACATGGTATCAGAACTAGGTTTCTGTCCTTGACAAAACCAACTCCATTCTCTAAATCTCTAAG
>NW_010954354.1:0-215 GCF_000633955.1 Camelina sativa
ATCGGAGCCGGTTAAGCTGCAGAACCGACGAGAGTGGTGGTGGTGGTAATAGTAACATCATTGGGAGTGACAACAATAATAACAACAACGTCAATGCTAGTAATCCTAATCCTAATCCTAATGGTTTATTTGGCTTTCGTAATCTCTTTGTTAAGAAAGTTTATTGACTTTATTTTTGTTTATTTGTAATATACTAGTAATCTTGTAAAAGTGTT
>NW_010954355.1:0-215 GCF_000633955.1 Camelina sativa
AACCACAACCAAAATTGGGGCCAGCAACCAGTACAGTACCACCCTGAAACTCAGCCCGATTCAATTCAAAATCGGGATTCAATGGCCGTTTGCTGCAATCCACCCCAGGTTGGCCTTCGTCAAGATAGCGCCAGCCGTCAAACAGATGAACCCCAAAACCAGTGCGTTTGATTGATTTAAGAAATTGCTTGGGAATGATGGCGTCGGTGTCCACG
>NW_010954356.1:0-215 GCF_000633955.1 Camelina sativa
AAATTTCATGAGAAAGCACTTTCTCTCTTCAAAGGGATGAAGAACCAAGGGACTTGGCCTGATGAGTGCACTTACAATTCCCTTATCCAGATGCTTTCTGGGGTTGACTTAGTGGATGAAGCCCAGAGGATCTTGGCTGAAATGCTGGATTCGGGCTGTAGACCCGGATGCAAGACCTATGCTGCTTTGATAGCTAGCTATGTGCGGCTTGGCCT
>NW_010954357.1:0-215 GCF_000633955.1 Camelina sativa
AGGAGTTAAAAATGAGATAATACCTCCATTCCCCAATCTGACTTATCCTCGTAACCACAACTAATGACATGGATAGCCTCTTTGAGAAGGTTTTCTGGAGTTGCTGAAGGAGGAACACCCCCATTTTCCATTAGGGTAGAAGCAACAAAAACAGCAGACTGTCCAAACCGCTTCTCCAGGCTCATTTGCGACATCAAGAGCGCCTTTTCATCGTC
>NW_010954358.1:0-215 GCF_000633955.1 Camelina sativa
CCTTTGTCAACCACAACTCCTTCAGCTTCTTTATCTTTACCCAAGTCCTTCAATATCAGCTCATCTTCATCATCAATCTCAACCACTACATCCCCTCCTTTAGGCTCAATGTCCCTATTGAGCTCATTTGTTGGTTGTTGCTTGCCACTCCTCAACATTATGGCGTTGACAAACTCCTTTGGGTTTGGTTCTGGTTTTCCCGGTAATGAACCCAT
>NW_010954359.1:0-215 GCF_000633955.1 Camelina sativa
TGACTTTGGCGGGACACCCTACGATCAAACTGCGAGTCAGGACCTTGGAGGTTCACCCGAAAGCTCGAGCTTCTCTTTTGTGTCAAATGCCAATGCAGCCGATCATGTGATTGTAGGTTCCTGTTTATTCGACACCCCCCGCAACGCGGGTACAGTGCAAAATTTGGCAACAGGCGCAGATTTAGACTCGATTCGCAACATCGCTGATGCAATTC
>NW_010954360.1:0-215 GCF_000633955.1 Camelina sativa
AAACTGGAGCTCGACCTAGCACTCGGTCGAGTGCATGGTCGAGTGGACTTCCGGATGAAGAACAGAGATAGAACAACAATCAAAACAGAGCAAAATGAAAGTAAATCAAACAGCAGACAAATAAAAATACTCAAAGAGGAAAATCAATAAACAATGAAAGGTCCTAAAGATGGATTCATGGGCTGGGCTCAAGCTATGGTTATCTAAATTGATCA
>NW_010954361.1:0-215 GCF_000633955.1 Camelina sativa
TGCAAAATTTTGTATATTGGCGTATTGCCGATCTAAATGCATTCGAAACAAAGGAAGAATTTTTTTCAGCCAGAAAAAACTTTATTAATATCTTAGCTGTATTCGCTTAATCTTAAAAAGACAAGGCATTGCCTAAGTACCCCGAAGCGGGGATCAAGCCAACCGTATTTCGTATTACAGATGAAATATAAATGGAGTTCGCACTCCCGAAAACT
>NW_010954362.1:0-215 GCF_000633955.1 Camelina sativa
AGATCTTTCAAATCATCACGTAGTGAAGAGAACTCATCAACTCCGGTCGAGTAAGAGCAAGAGGAAGCTGAAGACTTGACTGATGCGCTGGAGAAAAGAGAAGAGAGGCCTCCAACGACGATTGGCTTCTGAGGAGAGGAGGAGGAGGAGGCTATGGAAGAAGGAGATGATGATGAAGACGAACTCCTGGAAGTCAGATCGAGATCACATGATGA
>NW_010954363.1:0-215 GCF_000633955.1 Camelina sativa
TCAATTGATGATGATTGTGTCCCGGCTAAAGATCCCAAGGGGTTCCTGGTGGATGCTGTTTCTCAGCACGTGATCAACCTCGAAAACCCTGCCACGCCTCTCTTCTTCAATACCCTTTATGATCCTTATTGTGAAGGAGCGGATTTTGTCCGTGGATACCCTTTCAGTCTCAGAAGTGGTGTCCCTTGTGCTGCATCTTGTGGACTTTGGCTTAA
>NW_010954364.1:0-215 GCF_000633955.1 Camelina sativa
CATACCTCCCATACTCGTCAACAAGCATCCCTTCCATGTCCCTTAGAGGATCATCTACAGAACGCTCAGATCTAGAAGGACGTCGTAGGGAAAACCCAACAGTTTTATCATCACCAGAAGCACCAATATCACCAATATAACGACGTAAAAGAGAATCTGGGAAAATCTTCCTCTTAAGCCACAACCTCAATACCTAGCAGGAGCAAGAGATCACT
>NW_010954365.1:0-215 GCF_000633955.1 Camelina sativa
ACCAGCCAGGTCGACCAAAGTTGAGGAGCTTCAAATATATTTAACAACGATCGAGCCTCCCATCCTCTCCTCCTTGCCAGATAACTACTACTGGCAAATTGGGTCTGAGAAGCTGCAACAATTTTCCACAAGCAAAACGTGGGAGGCGATAAGGCCAGCACAAGTTCCACCCACCTGGGCTAGACAAGTCTGGTTTAAAGGAGCAATACCTAGAC
>NW_010954366.1:0-215 GCF_000633955.1 Camelina sativa
ACTTAAACCTGTTTTATCCCAAAACAGGCTAAAACTGAGAAAACATTAATTCTAAGAAGTAAGCAGCTTTGTTACTGTTTTTAGGGAAAGCATGTATGACAATCTAATGCATTGGACTAATTGTAAGAGTTCAGGATGAATTTGGAGTGTTTAGACAATACTTAAAATCGTTTTATCCCAAAACATGCTTAAAACGAGAAACAGGCGAAAACCGA
>NW_010954367.1:0-215 GCF_000633955.1 Camelina sativa
TATAACGGCCAGTGGAGCGCTGTCGGAAGGACGGCCGTCACGACCACCTTAGCCGGCTGCACAGCAGCTCTTACAACCCTCTTTGGAAAACGTCTACTCTCGGGTCATTGGAACGTCACTGACGTATGCAACGGCCTCCTTGGAGGGTTTGCAGCAATAACCGGTGGCTGTTCCGTCGTAGAGCCGTGGGCAGCGATCATCTGTGGGTTCGTGGC
>NW_010954368.1:0-215 GCF_000633955.1 Camelina sativa
GATGACACCTGAACAAGTGATTGCAGCTCAAAAAACCAGCCTGGAAGCCTTTCTTGGATTTGGCCACAAGTCTTTCAGCAATATCGAAAAGGCAGTTGAACTGAACCTGAACGCTGTAAAGGGTTACATGGAAGAAAGCACTGAAGCCATGAAGGCACTGGCCTCTGCCAAAGACATTCAGGAATTTGTATCCATCAGCACTTCAGTGAGCCAGC
>NW_010954369.1:0-215 GCF_000633955.1 Camelina sativa
GTCTTGCTAGAAGATTTAGAGTTTGTTGATTTGCTGCTAGCAGCTTGTGCATCCACATCAGCAAGACCATTCTCCAGAGCTTTCACCAGATTTTCAAAGTAGGTTTTCGTTATGCTGTTCATACAGATAGAAGCCATTGGGGTTAGCATTCCATATGGTTGTTCAAAGTCTCAACTAGTTCAGCTAAACCTACATTTCTACAACATAATCTGACT
>NW_010954370.1:0-215 GCF_000633955.1 Camelina sativa
CAGGGCTTAAAGAAGCTGCAACATATATAAAATCGCAGTTGGAGATGGTTAAGGAGAGAGCTGGTCCTAATCTAAGGTTTGGTTTGAATAAACTTTTTTTTTTGACCCGAATCAAAGAAAGTGGTATCACGAGTTTAATGCTTTTGGCTGTATAATAGGGTTGAGGTGGAGGAGACTCAGGTGGATGGTTCCTTTAGCATGATGTTTCTAGGCCA
>NW_010954371.1:0-215 GCF_000633955.1 Camelina sativa
TATTGTTGTACGGTCTTGGAAACTTTTTGGTGCATTTGTTATCATCCATACATTTGGGCCCACATGGTCCATGCATCATAAATTGTTCAACCAATAAGAAACCTTCTGGATCATTCTCCTTATCTGGTAATTCAGAGCTAATAAAACTATCAATATCTTCTGGACTTGGATTTTGTTTCGACTCTTGTAACCATAAAAGAATGTGTGCATGAGGA
>NW_010954372.1:0-215 GCF_000633955.1 Camelina sativa
TGATGCCAAAGTAAGGACAATTATCAGAAAGATGATAGAATCAATACCTCCTTCATAGCGAGCCAGCAACCAACCATAACTACCTGTTCTGATTGTATTGTTTCATGCACAGGTTTTGGAAAAATACTCTTGTGTTCCTCTGAGAGAACAGCGGCAGCATCATCTTGAACATTTGACAAGAAACCATCATCTTCTATTATGTCATCCATATCCTC
>NW_010954373.1:0-215 GCF_000633955.1 Camelina sativa
AGATTTTCAGGTTTGAACAAACTTAAGCAACAAGAGAGGGACAAAAATTTCCACTTGATGCATTAGTTAGTTTATCAGGAAAAGAACTCTACCTGGAGCTTGTGAGCTCTGGGAAGCATTAGCAGATCCGTGGCAAGTTGCAGCCTTGCTTTTTCATCTTTTTCCCAAGCAAGCAGAGACTTTGAGCAGCTTAAGACATGGGAATTTCTCCAGGA
>NW_010954374.1:0-215 GCF_000633955.1 Camelina sativa
TTAACTGGACTATCCAGAATCATAAGAAGAGCCTGAAGAAGAGGGTGGTTCACTATAGATGAGTCACAATTTGATGTATAAGCTACCTAGATATGACTTAAAAGATTAAGACCCTGACCTGATGAGTGATATCTGGGCGGTAGTCAGCTGGATTCCTGTCATTTTTTCTCAAGAAATGAGCATGATCATCCGAGTTTAGTAGCTGGTAAGTCTGC
>NW_010954375.1:0-215 GCF_000633955.1 Camelina sativa
AAGGGCTTCTCTCACAAAGACCAATCTTTTTTCCTCATGTTAGAGTTCTTAGGTCGAGCTCGCAATCTCAATGTCGCTCGCAATTTCTTGTTCTCCATCGAGAAAAGGTCTAATGGCTGCGTTAAGCTCCAGGATCGCTACTTTAACAGCTTGATTAGGAGCTACGGAAACGCTGGGCTCTTCCAGGAGTCAGTGAAGCTGTTCGAGACCATGAA
>NW_010954376.1:0-215 GCF_000633955.1 Camelina sativa
GCGGCTTTGTGTTCGAGCAGGAAGTGTAAGAAGCTGATGATCTCACATGGAGCTGTTGGTTATTTGAAGAAGTTGTCGGAGTTGGAGGTTCCTGGTTCGAAGAAGCTTCTTGAAAGAATTGAGAAAGGGAAATTGAAAAGTTTCTTTAGCAGGAAGTAGAGAGCTGCTAATAACAAAGTAGAAGAACATGAAGCAGATCTTTTATCAATGTTGGT
>NW_010954377.1:0-215 GCF_000633955.1 Camelina sativa
ATACCGGTGGGTTCTTGTCATCCGGTTTGTAGTAGCCTCGGTTTGCGAACGCAATCTCGACTTTGTTGGCGGTCACTAGCTCTCCTTTGCTGCCAAATAGACCCATGGAGCCATGCTCCTTTTGGACTTGGTTGCAAACGTCGTCAAGGCTTGGAAGTTTATCTGACTGCAAGATGTGCTTGATGAGGTCGTTGTAGGAGGGGTTTAAGGTCAAG
>NW_010954378.1:0-215 GCF_000633955.1 Camelina sativa
CAGCTCCAATTGTTCTGGACATACCAACGTCAAGAGATCGAACAAGTGAACGATTTCAAAAACCATCAGCTCCCACTCGCTCGGATCAAGAAGATTATGAAAGCCGACGAAGATGTTCGTATGATCTCCGCGGAAGCACCGATCCTATTCGCCAAAGCTTGTGAGCTATTCATCCTCGAGCTCACCATCAGATCTTGGCTTCACGCTGAGGAGAA
>NW_010954379.1:0-215 GCF_000633955.1 Camelina sativa
CTCCTTCTGCTCACTCTCGTCCACTCCACTTTCTCTTCATTAGCTCCAACGGATCGAGCCGCCTTGGAATCCATCAGAGACTCTTTAACCGACATGCCCGGTTCAGCCTTCTTCTCATCCTGGGACTTCACAGTCCCTGACCCTTGTTCCTCCTTCTCAGGCCTTACCTGCTCTTTTTCTCTTGGCCGTGTCACCGGCTTATCTCTTGGCCCTAA
>NW_010954380.1:0-215 GCF_000633955.1 Camelina sativa
AAGCGAGCATGCCACAGTGCTGATTCACTTAGTCTTTCAAGCTGCAGACATCGAGAATTTTCGATTTCCATGTCAATCTTATATAGCCTGTTGCGAGACCGTCTCGCCTTTACCAAGAGGTTACCTTCTCGATCGTGTAGAGTTAGATGATCTTCTCTCATTCTGACGTCACAGCCTGATTCTGTTGCTTGTCCCAAGCTTAGAATGTTGCTTCT
>NW_010954381.1:0-214 GCF_000633955.1 Camelina sativa
TGGTCGGTGAGAGTTCTAGTAAACGTCCAAAACGAAATTCAGATTTCAAGTGGGAAGACAAAGCACTAGAGGCCATTAAACACGCGTTTACTAAGACGTGAGTCGTGGTTGAGGAAGAGACAACGGATCACTTCAAGGCAATTCTTCATATGATGTATGATCATACGGTACTAACATAGAATCGACATGGTAACTTATGAAGTATTAATAGACA
>NW_010954382.1:0-214 GCF_000633955.1 Camelina sativa
AGTTTCAAGATTCAGGATTCAAGATTCGAGATTGAGTGTTTTACTTGTTCAAGAGAAGACAAACGAAGATGAGTGGTGGAGAAATGGGTCGAGTTATCAGAGAGAAAAGAGTTGAATTTGTCGGAAACAGAACCGAGATGATCCACTGTGTTCACTACTGCCTTTGCTGCATACTCTTTCAACGTCTCTATGACTCTGCCATCATCATTCATCA
>NW_010954383.1:0-214 GCF_000633955.1 Camelina sativa
TCATCAAAAATCACGTCTCTGCTGACAACTACTCTCTCAGCAATAGGATCATAGAGTCTATAGGCCTTAGAACCTGGTTCTGTTCCAAGGTTAATCACTCTCCTCGATCTATCATCCAGCTTCTTCAATTGTGGTCCATTGATCTTTGCGTATGCGACACAACCGAGCACTCTCAAGTGTTCTATGTTTGGTTTCTTGGACATGAAACATTCAT
>NW_010954384.1:0-214 GCF_000633955.1 Camelina sativa
AGCTGGATTCCAAGCTTTATCCAATCGAGAATGACCAGAAATTCATTCTTGAGCTGCTGGAAGCCCAAAAAGTGCTGGTGGTGCAGGGCACCGGGTTCAATTGGCCAACGCCCGATCATTTTCGGGTCGTTTTTCTACCCAACACCGACGATTTGACCGACGCCATGGGTAGAATTGCACGATTCCTCGAAACCTACCGAAAAAAACACGCAAG
>NW_010954385.1:0-214 GCF_000633955.1 Camelina sativa
GATCATCATAGTGCGGCGATGTGTCGGGATGCCTGCTTCTGCTGGAGTGAGTGCCTCGATTCCATATGCCAGAGAGAAGGGGGATTGTCCCGTAGATTGCTGCGGGGTGTGCGATAAGACCATAGTACGCCATCGAGATGGTCCGCCTATGCTCCCTTTCTTCGTCCGAGTCGTTTCTTGAGTCCACCGACGATCGACTTGTTCTTAGCCTCCG
>NW_010954386.1:0-214 GCF_000633955.1 Camelina sativa
TGGACTGTGATTGGCTTATTTTGAATTTGTGGCCGTTGATGACCATTGACCTGAAGGAAGCTTAAAAGGAGTCTTCTTCGTTTTAGAATCAATAATCGAATATCTCATTTGTAATCTCTTTCTTTGTAAAACCCAGAAATAACTCGAATTGGTCTAGATCTTTGGTAAGGTCTTCATCATTTGAGATCTCAGTTCTCGTTTTATGAACGTCAGC
>NW_010954387.1:0-214 GCF_000633955.1 Camelina sativa
GATTCATAAGAAGAAGCTGACTCTAGAGCATCTGAGAGACCATACTAACTTTCGTGCAAGGACCACCACGATGGCAGCAGTTACAAGAATCCGACGTGAGATTACTCTTGCAGCCCACCGTGTCTGTTATGAACATGATATATGTCACATTCACACTCCTATCATCACAACAAGTGATTGTGAAGGTGCTGGTGAATTGTTTCAAGTGACTACC
>NW_010954388.1:0-214 GCF_000633955.1 Camelina sativa
AGTCAAAGTTAACTATTGCAAATAGTATCATTTATGGGATATTTTTTGGTAAGAGTGTTGTTGTTTATATTCCCTTTCTTCACCTCACCCCTCCCCAAAAAAAAAAGGTACACATTTCATTAATGTAATTTGTAATGATGATGGTTAAATAATAATACTACTAAATATAATTCATTGATCAACAAGTTTCATAGTCTTTGATGTCTTTTTTGAA
>NW_010954389.1:0-214 GCF_000633955.1 Camelina sativa
TTTAAGTTTAATTAAAAATAAATATTATATTTTAAAACATTAAATATTAAATTGACCAATAAGGAGAGATTAGAACTCTACTTTTATATATATGATTTTTTTTTTCAGTTCGTAGAGTTTTAATGCAGTTGATTTTTGAGATTAAGGTTTTTGCAAAACTAAAAAGAAGTTTTTATTATATTCAACTACATTCATACGGAAATGATTTTTTTTT
>NW_010954390.1:0-214 GCF_000633955.1 Camelina sativa
CTCAAAAGTACCCGTTCTCAGGTGGACTAAATTCCAGGACTCCGGCCACGCATTCTACTACCAAAAGACTACTCGTAGCCAGCTCCGTGGAATTTAGTCCACCTCGGTGACTGAGCAGTGGCGTAGCAAAGTAAGTAGCCGTATTCCGATTCTGTCGACTTTAACGGCTCAAAAGTACCCGTTCTCAGGTGGACTAAATTCCAGGACTCCGGCC
>NW_010954391.1:0-214 GCF_000633955.1 Camelina sativa
GTCCTTCCGGCACAATCTATGCCTTCACAAATGAGTAAGTATTCCATCTTTTACAACATTGACTACTTTGACAAGTGTTTTGTTTTAGAAACTCACAGTAGAGGTTTTGCTCTGCAGGAAAAAAATACAGCAAAGATTAGCTTTGTATCAAGGCGTATGCCCCATATATATGGAGTTCGCAGATGATGCAGAAGAAACTTTTGCTAATGCTTTG
>NW_010954392.1:0-214 GCF_000633955.1 Camelina sativa
TAAAGGTCTTAAATTTCAATGTTTACAATACAAACATGCATATGTACCAAACCTATCTTAAGTAATACATGTTACCCATGTGGAAGAATGTGTAGGACTTAAGAAAAATGTAAATCTTGAGTTTTAAATGGAGATCTTTACTAACTATTCCTATTGTATATAATATTTACTCCTACTATGAGTGATTTATGTCCCAAATCAGCTCATATTGTGT
>NW_010954393.1:0-214 GCF_000633955.1 Camelina sativa
ACTAATTATAAGTCTAACAAATATATTTTTGAAGTCTATCAAAAATGCATAGACTTTACCGAAGTCTACCAAAAATGCCAAAACTTTACCAAAGTCTATCAAAACTCGCAGACTAACTATAAGTCTAAGAAACATATTTTTGAAGTCTATTAAAAAAGCGTAGACTTTACCGAAGTCTATGAAACTCCGCAGACTTTACACAAGTTCGTTTTCA
>NW_010954394.1:0-214 GCF_000633955.1 Camelina sativa
GCCGCTCTCGATGCGACCAAGACTACCGCGCGCTGATCCCAACTCAGAAAACCCTCTTCCGTCCTCCAAAAAATATCTCGCGCTGATCCCGCGCATGCCGTCCACAAGAAGCTGCCTCCACACAACGACCTCACACTCTATCTCCGCATCATCGACTAGCTCATCAACAGTTTGCAATTTCCGGGTAAAGGCCACCGAGCATAAGACAAATCCC
>NW_010954395.1:0-214 GCF_000633955.1 Camelina sativa
AATCAAATTGTGTTGTTTCATAGTTTCACTTCTTCTCTGGTTTGTATCGTTCACCCTCTTGTCTCCCACTCTCTTTTCATCTGTGTTTGTGGTTATAAACTTGATGATTACTACCCTACAGTTTATGGATCGATGATGAGTTTTTAATTTGAATATGTCTTTAATAGCTTCTTCAATTGGGATTTTAGTGCACTAGTTCTTATGATCGCTAGCT
>NW_010954396.1:0-214 GCF_000633955.1 Camelina sativa
TGACTCGGGGTTAAAAGGAAAAAAACTAGTATACATTAGACTGTACATGTAGACTATATATGTTGAGTTACCCAAATAATGATAGTATAGCAATCAAGTCATCAAGATGTCTACTTAAAAAGCCAATGATCAATTTCTACTTAAAGCATGTTTAACATTTGGAATATAATTTTTTGTCGAAATTAATATGAGAGTTGACAAAGCCTATTCATAA
>NW_010954397.1:0-214 GCF_000633955.1 Camelina sativa
GATTTTTCAAAAAGATCCCAAAGAGAGGAAGAAGAAGAGAGCTTTTCAAACTTGAACCATATCAAAAAAAAAAAGAAAATCTCTGCTCCTTCTGTAAAATCATTTTGCCATGGAGGAGGATTCGAGTTCTAATCAGAATCCACCTCAATCAGATTTCTCCATCTCTGCGAAGATAGATTCGTTTCAGAAGTCGCTAGAACAACCACCGCCGCCG
>NW_010954398.1:0-214 GCF_000633955.1 Camelina sativa
GTATCGAAAAGCGTCGATGGGTTCTTGCAGTATACGTCTTGGCTTCGGAGGAAGTGGCGAGGCCAAACGTTTCCGTTATTATCGATCATCATCATCATCATCTTCAAGTACGTCGTGACGATTTCATCTTCAATTGATTGGTGATGTCTTGATGACTTCATCATCCTGATTCCCAAATGAAACTCAGGTCTCGTAGAAGAAGATGTAAAGAAAC
>NW_010954399.1:0-214 GCF_000633955.1 Camelina sativa
AATCCTAGACCCCGTCCAGAGGGATCACCAACCCCAGTAATTTCCAAACGCTCTATATTTGCTCTGTCCTACTCAAACCCACAAATGAAAATCAGACATGTGAGTATCGAACCAACCAAGCAACGAAAGCATGAGCGATGACTGATCAAAAGTATCAAATCAACTCCACTGACAAGATTCAGAAAGGCTGTTAGCAAAACTAGAGAAGATAGAG
>NW_010954400.1:0-214 GCF_000633955.1 Camelina sativa
GAGAATCTGCAGAAGAACATAATAGCCAGTAAAATAGGTGTTTATTTTGGCTAGAGGAAGATTTTATTTGGAAAACATAAAACTTACCACCCTGAAAATTCGATTTTGTGCTCTAGAAATTTTGGCTTCCTGAGCCGCAGCACGGAAGAGAAGTGTGAGATCCGCTTGACTAGAGGTTTTATTAGCTGACAATCCTCTTAAGGAAGCAACAGCA
>NW_010954401.1:0-214 GCF_000633955.1 Camelina sativa
TAAACCTATTTTATCCCAAAACATCCTTAAATCGAGAAAACAGGTTACAACCGAGAAAACTCTGACTCGAAGCAGTAAACAGCTATGTTACTTTTTCTAGAGTCAAAATATGTAACAATCCAATGCATTGGACTTATTATAAGAGTTCGAGATGAATTTGGAGTGTATAGACAACACTTATACCCATTTTGTTCCGAAACGCGCTAAAACCGAG
>NW_010954402.1:0-214 GCF_000633955.1 Camelina sativa
TCTTAAGCCAGGTAATTAATAGCCTTGAGTTACCAATCAACATCAGCACATGTGCTGTGGAGATTTGTATTAGTTTCAGGGCTTTTCATCGCAGTCAATTTTCATTAGTCCTGTCGCTAAAACATTTGTAAATTTTTCTATCTGATGCAGAAAATCTATTGGTCTCAAAAGATGTCATTAAGATTGCTGATCTTGGCCTGGCCCGGGAAATCAA
>NW_010954403.1:0-214 GCF_000633955.1 Camelina sativa
AGAGTTGGAGAAAAAACGTTTGGGACAACTTAGACAAGCCAAGAAGACTAGATATATCAGAGGATGTATCAAACGTCTGAACCAGTTCTTGTACTAGTCCAATGTTAATACAGGAAGTAGTACAAGAAGCTGAATTAAAGAGTTTGAGTACATAAGCTTTAAGACGAACTTGGACAAGCCAAGTGGCGGCTGCTGAGCTGGATGAACATCTTGA
>NW_010954404.1:0-214 GCF_000633955.1 Camelina sativa
TTGTAAAGAAAGCACCAACAAGTAAGCCCTTGGATCAAATAGAGGATTCAAAACCTAGCTATCTTCTCAATGAAGCAAGAGCTGAGTGTAAGGCTCTGGATCAAGGACAGGTTTCAAAGCCAGTCCAAACTGAATACCCTAAGCTTCCACCGATTGTGTTGAAGTTTCCATTCAGGCGTGGCTAAGGAGCTTCAGGAACGTAAGTCTGAGAGTT
>NW_010954405.1:0-214 GCF_000633955.1 Camelina sativa
GATCAACACAGAACACAAGTTTTTAGCATGACGAGAACAAAAAAAAAGAAAGACAGGCTTATCCTCTTTAGTCCAATCAAATATTTAAGGGAAACTATATATAAAGATGGGGCTGCTTTGTAGTGAAGTGGGGGAAAGTGGAGGCAGTCGTCATAGTGTTATTTGCAGAATGGGTACACTTCAATAATCAAATTGTACCATAGGGTCATAGGCT
>NW_010954406.1:0-214 GCF_000633955.1 Camelina sativa
CGCACCAAAACTCCAAGAAATCTCCAGAAACTCTCAAGAACTTTTCCCCTCTTTCGTTTTCTCTCAAAAACGGCCAAACATCACGAATGGAACAAAAAGTCGACTTAAGGGTTTTTCCCCAACCCAAAACGCAGCGTTTGACTTAAGTCAAAACGCACCGGAACAATCTTGCATCGACCGATGCACAACTTGCATCGACCGATGCAGAACCTAA
>NW_010954407.1:0-214 GCF_000633955.1 Camelina sativa
TGTTTACGTTTTTGGTGCTGCTCTATGGATCGAATTGTATCTACAAAGCCCTTTAATTACTTTGCTGATTGCGTTTTTCTGCAAATGAGATCAAAGCTCCGGGATCTTAGATGATGATCTGAGTTTTGAGGAAAGCTTTTAGGTCTGATTCCATACAATGTTGGGGATATTAAGAGATGTTGAGTATGTTGGTCTTTTTCAGGTTCGTTAAATG
>NW_010954408.1:0-214 GCF_000633955.1 Camelina sativa
ATAGATCTCTCTCTCTCACACTAGCACATCGCTAGATTCAATCCTCCCAAGTTTCTCTCACTAAAAATCAACATAATGAATTCAAAACGATACAACGTCTCTTTATTCCAACTCTCCTCCTTCCAACTGCAAACCCTCTTCCTCCTTCCAAGTTTTTCTTCAGTCAACAGCCTTTGACCAGCTCAGCTTCTTTTCCCTCCTCCTGCTGACGTGG
>NW_010954409.1:0-214 GCF_000633955.1 Camelina sativa
TGAAATTCAGAGTGTTTTGAAAAACAACGTTCAAAAACTGAGCGTGCAGCAAGTGGCTTCTGCCAAAACACTGGGGCTTGAAATTGCAGGCATTGGCTTGGTTGGTTTTGGTGTGGTGTGCGCCCTGTTTGTGTTCATGACGCAGTCCATACGCAAGCGCTTGCGCAAGGCCAATGAGGTGGCTCGACGCGTCGCGTCTGGCGACCTCACCGTC
>NW_010954410.1:0-214 GCF_000633955.1 Camelina sativa
AGCTTTGTTATAATAGACTTCAACGTTTACGGAGGTCGCATTCAGCGCCAAGGGAGAAAAACAATCTCCGTCATCATCTACTGCAGGACTTTACTATGAACTTTGATCTAAGGCCATTGATTCCTTGAGGCATTTCAAAAGCTAACTTTACTACAGTTTGGTGGTTTGAAAGGATAATCGGGAGGGAAGTGAATGGTAACGAGAAACACACCCC
>NW_010954411.1:0-214 GCF_000633955.1 Camelina sativa
CTGAGGTACCGATGGTGGTGTCTAAGTGGTCCCCGATCACTGAGAAGGACAAGCCGGAGGAAACATCCATTCCCCTTTGGGTTCATTTGAGGAAGGTTCCGATGCATCTATATTCATGGGAAGGGTTAAGTTTCTTAACCAGTGCTGTGGGTGCACCTGTGCGGCTGCATCCTGAAACAGAGGCATGTTCCAATTTTGATGTTGCAAAGATTTT
>NW_010954412.1:0-214 GCF_000633955.1 Camelina sativa
AGATTTACCGAGATGGGTTTCATCGATCACTGAACAACAATCACCGTCGGATGTGTTTGATCCAGAGCTCACAAGGTATCAAGCAGAGGGGAATGAGAACATGGTCAGGCTTTTAAAGATTGGTATAAGCTGTACGGCTCAGTATCCAGATAGTCGTCCTACAATGCCTGAAGTCACGAGGCTCATCGAGGAGGTTACTCGTTCATCTGGTTCA
>NW_010954413.1:0-214 GCF_000633955.1 Camelina sativa
TGAAAACTAATGAAAACGATATAATAAAGATGATTCATAAGCATATTTCGGAACTAGAACATGCGTAATAAATTTATAAAGTTATTTTTTTTCATAATATATTATACAAAATAATTAAAAAATTGAACTCAAAATTTAAATTAAAAAAAAAAATCCGACGAAGTAAGTAAGTGATGGCTGAGTTATTGACTTACACGGCTGACTTATGAAATAT
>NW_010954414.1:0-214 GCF_000633955.1 Camelina sativa
ATATTAAAATTTTATTCATTGTAACTTTTATTTTATTTTATTTTTGCTGTTGTATCTTATAATTAAACTATTTATTATATATATCGTGATTTCCTATTTCTTGGAATATCACTGCAAGAACGAAACTATCAGTATATGGTTAAATATTTTCTTACTATCATACTATGTACGATTTCAATTTGTTCATAACTGTAAAAGACTTGTTCGCAAAACA
>NW_010954415.1:0-214 GCF_000633955.1 Camelina sativa
AAGGAAGCGTAGAGAGTAGGAAGGAAAGGATGATCCAGAAGGGCAATGATTTCCCTTTCGATGCATGCTCGGTGAGCCTGCATAATGCTGCATGTCGTCAATGAGAGAAATAATATAAATGTTGCATTTTCCAGTTTTCCCTCTATATAGGAAACTCATTCTCCATGATATACCTTGTTACGATTCAACATCATTGTTTTCTCCATTGCTTTCA
>NW_010954416.1:0-214 GCF_000633955.1 Camelina sativa
TCCGCACTCGCCTAAGAACACACGTTCAGAGGCAGTAGAGCACCCACCCGGACAATTAGTACCAGCCTCGCTCTTGAGGATTCCTAGATGTTAAAATATTTATCAAAAAATCATCAGCACAAGATTACAACTGAATAGTATAATAGAGAACTAGGTTCAATCAATAGCGGTTGAAGCCATCACGAGGACAACCAAGAGAACGCTAAAGCTGATG
>NW_010954417.1:0-214 GCF_000633955.1 Camelina sativa
TTTGGGGTTTGGAGAGAGATATTCTCGACCCTGTCCTCCTTTCCCTTTTCTACTCTTTTAACAAAAACAAACAAAAAAGTTCGAAAAAATTTATTCGAGTTGGTCGAAATTGTTGTCACATGTCTTTGTTGAATACAAATGCATCTCACTTTTACATCTATACTATCTTTGCAAAGATGAAAAATGTGCAGATATATAGAATCAAAGCTGGAAC
>NW_010954418.1:0-214 GCF_000633955.1 Camelina sativa
CCACAGTCAAAGGCTTCTGGTTCTGCTGCTGCGACCAGTATTACTTTGGCTTCAAAGTCTCTCTCATACAAAGATGTTGCTGTGGCACCACCAGGTACAGTTCTGAAGCCAATGTTAGAAAAAGTAGAATTGCCTTTGGAGAGCACTGAAACTCAGATGTACAGGATTTCAAGTTCGTCAGCTGAAGCAGAAAGCAAATCTGACACTGTAATGT
>NW_010954419.1:0-214 GCF_000633955.1 Camelina sativa
AAATGTGGTGATTTATTGTGATGACCATCGAATTTACCAATTGGTAAGTGTTTCTTTTCTCTGTTATTTTTATTGGTTAGTTTAAGAATTAATTAGGTTAAAATAGTCTGAATGGTAGCTATTGTTTGCTTTTTTTTTTTTTTGTTTAAATCTTGCTTTAGAGATATATTGTTTGAATAAACTTCATGAATTGATCTACCATATGTTTCAATAC
>NW_010954420.1:0-214 GCF_000633955.1 Camelina sativa
TCGTTTCTTGAAAAATTAGAAGAATGGACGAACAAACCCTGAGGGGATGTTGACACGTGGATAATAGAAAGCGATGGAACGGTTGGTGTTATGTGGGATCTCTAATCTTTGGAAATTAAGGAATGGATCGATGCGGTTAAAATCGTATGCTACAGGCAGAGCTGTGTGGTGGAGAGATCTTATATACTATAACTCTGTTTAATCTTTCTTCTTC
>NW_010954421.1:0-214 GCF_000633955.1 Camelina sativa
TTAACAATGGCGGGGTCCTTCAATCTTGTGAAGGACCCACGTTAAAGGGCATAAATCTTTGGGGGGGATTGTAAAGAAAACAAAACAGAGGAATGAAGCGTAAGAAGAGAGAGAGAGAGAAAAGAAGAAAAAAAAGGAAATCAAATTGAAACCAATCAGAATACATGAAGAACAATGAACTTCTCCGATGATACATCCGAGAAGAATGGAAAAA
>NW_010954422.1:0-214 GCF_000633955.1 Camelina sativa
AGCATAATGAAATCATGCATTTAAAACAAAACAAAAAATGATTTAATTTAAAAAAAAAACATAAGAACACATGATGTCGTATAATAAAAAGAGGGAATCATTTCATTTTCATTGGGGTAAGCAAGCGTCAATGTTGAGTTTCGTACATAGAGAAAAAGAAAGAGATAGGAGGTTATTAGAAGCGATCAATGATCCTCATAGCAGCATCAGAGAG
>NW_010954423.1:0-214 GCF_000633955.1 Camelina sativa
ATATTTATGTTATATATATACCTCGTTAAAAAGATTTAAAACACCATCGAAAAACCTACGGGTCAAATCAAAAGAGAGACTCAAACCACTTGCACCTTCGATGTAACTATCAAACTTTGTGATCCCAACAGCTTGTACAAGGGATACTTCTAAAGATTGAGGAGAAGGGATGAGTAAGGGGTTAAGGGGATTATCAGCCATTCCCTGCCCAACC
>NW_010954424.1:0-214 GCF_000633955.1 Camelina sativa
GCCAGACAACGCATCATCAAGTATATATCCCTCTTTCTTTCTCTCTACACCATCTTGATTGATCTTTTCAACAATTTTTATGATTCAAATGGCTAAACGGAAAGGGTTTATTATGTGACTACAGGCAAACAAAGCTAGATTGCGAGCTTTTGGAAGAAGAAGGTATAATGGATTATAGCTTACTGGTTGGTTTACAAGCTCAAGAGTCTTGTCC
>NW_010954425.1:0-214 GCF_000633955.1 Camelina sativa
CTTGCTACCCAAATCCCATACTTCCTGGAAACAGAAAACCCGACAATGTCAACAAACCTACTTTGAAGCTAGGCATCCTAGTGTATGAATTTCAATTACCTGTAAAAATTGGCCAAGTGTCCTTGCACTGTCGACAGCTGAGCCCAGTTTCTCTGTGGTGTATTTTGTAACATCTGAGGAAACCAAAACAAAGCAATGAGCATCCCAATTATTA
>NW_010954426.1:0-214 GCF_000633955.1 Camelina sativa
ACATCTCCAGCTGTTGGAGAAACATGGGACCTGTTGGGATGTGTCGGTTGCAGATGGAAGCCAGTTACTTCACGAGGTTGTTCCGTGTTAGTGACTATTGTTGCAACCTTGTTGTCAACATGAAAAATGAATGCGACGACGTCGCTTGGGGATTCTTCAACGATCCCTTCTTTGTTCCTCTTGTTCGTTACACTTGCCATGTTACATGCTAGTT
>NW_010954427.1:0-214 GCF_000633955.1 Camelina sativa
TGCAGTCATGGCACCAGCCTCATGAGCAGCTCTGCAAAAGGTATATAAAGAAAGATTCTTAACGAGATGCAAACCCAAAACTGGATGAGATCATTCTCAAGCATTACCTGATAAGGCGAAAAGCGGACATTGTCATTAATGATGAACCCAAAACGAGTAATGCATCACTCTGTTTTGCAACTTCCATTGCCTGAGTAGCTCTTTCCTTCGGGAT
>NW_010954428.1:0-214 GCF_000633955.1 Camelina sativa
CCCTAACTTGACGAATAATCTAACTAGGAGCTCACACGATCGGAATGGCACAATGTCGGAACTTTCGATCAAGGATCTATGGAGATTTTCAAGTGACGTCAGCCCTAAATCCGATTTCGGAGACGTACTTGTCAAGTCTCAAAAAGATGTGCCCCTCGAACAGCGGTGAAGGTGATACCAATGTAACGGCAATAGACAACGTGACGCCAAATCT
>NW_010954429.1:0-214 GCF_000633955.1 Camelina sativa
TTGCATTCATAAGTAGTGGCTGCACCTTTTCAGGTTGCCTACGTACCCTTTTTTTTTTTAAGAAAAAAAGGATCAAGCCGATCGTAGTTCAAATTACATAGATATTAAATACTCCTAGATGGAAACAGAAATATAATATGCGTAATGTATAAATTTCTTAATAGAAGTAGCGCTTAAGGTTGCCAGCGTTCCAGGATCGCGGAATAGCTTCGCC
>NW_010954430.1:0-214 GCF_000633955.1 Camelina sativa
ACAACACCATGAAGTCGACTAAAAAGCTCCTTACGCAATGCCTCGAAAGCTAAATCAATCCTCTCAAGCATCTCCAAGGAGTTGTTATTATAGACAAACAACCCATAGTACAGATCAAAACTATCCCCACAAGTATTCTCAGTCAAATCAAGCAATGCCTCATACCCTTTAGTATTAATGGGCGTAGACTGCAAACTCAACATCCCCAAAACCC
>NW_010954431.1:0-214 GCF_000633955.1 Camelina sativa
CCAAAACTAAAACAAGAAGGCATTCCGGCGGGCGCGTGCGTGTAGGAAGGCCGACCATTACATAAGCTAAAAGACTAGGACTATAAGCCAGCCGGAAGCGACTCGCTTCTATTCCCCGTTGGGATTGGATATAGATGGGGAATCTATTGATCGTAGTAGTTCGCCAACCTCTCTAACTAACATACGATCAAATTTTCGGCACGGCCAAAAAAAA
>NW_010954432.1:0-214 GCF_000633955.1 Camelina sativa
TAGGAGAGTCTTGGTCGTAGTGGAGACAATGGAAGACGGAAATCAAAACTTTAGCTTCCAGGAGAACGATGCTGTAAGTCGGTGTCGGTCGACACCAAGGCGTGATGGCGCTAGGGCTTTGGCGAGTGTCGGTCGACACCATGTGGGGAGGTGTCGATTGACACCAGCTAGGGTTTCCAGGTCGTCGAGGTGGGGTGTCGGTCAACACCAACAC
>NW_010954433.1:0-214 GCF_000633955.1 Camelina sativa
ATTCTCAGCCGAACATGCCCCATGCCGAGCTCACTACCACCTGACGAATCCGCGTTTATGCCAAGCAGCGATTTGCCACCAAACTCTTCAATGCCGAGCTCACAAGTTCGCCGAGCTCCATCGAACTCATCACAGCTGAGTTCACCATCGATCCCATGACCGCCGAGCTCTGGGCCACTGAATCCGCCTGTCCCGGAACCACCGACCTCGTTCA
>NW_010954434.1:0-214 GCF_000633955.1 Camelina sativa
GCAAAACAACCAGAAAAGACAAGGCAAAGATGTGATGATGTAAATGGTAGTAATGCAGAGAAGAAGACTATGAGTGATGATAGAACAAAGGAAGCAGAGTGTTTGCTCCACAAAGATAGAGAAAAACATAGATGCATTGAAAAGCTTTGCAGTTTAGTTAAGATGGAAGAAGATATTGATGAAAGATTGAGGCAGAGAAAGCTTGCAATAAAGG
>NW_010954435.1:0-214 GCF_000633955.1 Camelina sativa
AAGATCAAAAAAGAAACTTACCATTGAGAGTTTAAAAGGACAGAACTTCGGGTTTCCTCTTCTCCTACATTTCAGAAGCTGTGCACCTTTCTTCAAAGCCAAGATTGCCTACAAATAAAACCATCAATAATTCATAACCACAAAAAAACCAGAAAGATCTTGAATTATATGATAGATCTCTAAATCATTTCGAAAACTAACTATGAAACAGAGT
>NW_010954436.1:0-214 GCF_000633955.1 Camelina sativa
TAAAGGAAGCATGGGGGTGAGCTGCAGGTATGCTTTGTAAGAGTTGCGGAGCTGTCTCCGCATGTCCATGTTTGGTCGCAAGTTTCAAACTCTCAAGATAAGAAGCTGTTGGATTATTTGCTTGTAGACAACGGGAGAAGAAAGGACGGTAAGGGGAAGTGAGGTTAATAAGATTTGGATTTTCGAAGAGGAATTGCAGTGAAATTGTATGTAG
>NW_010954437.1:0-214 GCF_000633955.1 Camelina sativa
ATCTTCACCAAGAAGCCTCTCATCGATGGATCTTCTTCAAGGTCACAGATTCTTTGATTCTTTATTTTTGAATTTGTCTACTTCATTCAGAAAGATTGACACTTTATGTTTTTTTTTTCTTCAAATTTAGGAGCTTTGGTGAGGACTGTCATCTTTACTTGGAGTTCAACCAGACAATGAGAATTGAAGACAGGCCTCCTCTTATTGAAACTGT
>NW_010954438.1:0-214 GCF_000633955.1 Camelina sativa
ACGAAAGTTTCAGCCCACTCTTGAGCAGTGTGGGTTTTGACATGATGAAAATTATGCCGATGTCTTTTCTCTCTTTCTTCAGCTGTCATATTTAGAGCCTGTCCAATGGAGGCAGCAACTTCTGTTATGTTCCAAGGATTCACAAGAATAGCTCCAGCACCCAGAGACTGTGCAGCACCTGCAAACTGTAAAACAAATGCAACTTAAAACCACA
>NW_010954439.1:0-214 GCF_000633955.1 Camelina sativa
ATCTAACAATCCTAAAAGAAATAAAAGAAAGCAAATAAATGAGAACCACACGATCTAAGCACTCGACCCAAGCATTCGAGTACAGGATCAGGTGGGGTGATCGAGTAAGTAAGAACAGTATGAACAGCTCGAGGGGTTACACGAAGCAGGTGATCGTGTACCTGTTCGGTAAGTGATCGAGTTATGAATAAAAATGTAAACAATCTAAATACGA
>NW_010954440.1:0-214 GCF_000633955.1 Camelina sativa
ATAGAAATGTTGTTGAGGCTCACCTTCAATTCTAGCTTCCATGACAGATAGTTTTCTTCTACTCTCCAAAGATCAAATTCAGAACTTAAGATAAGAAATACAACAAAAACCCAATTGATCTTTTCTGTAGATCGAAAAAAAAGCAAACTTTAAGGAACCCAATTCCTAATCAATCTCGATTCTTTTCACACAAAAAAAAAAAAAAAAAAAAAAC
>NW_010954441.1:0-214 GCF_000633955.1 Camelina sativa
ACGTCGTCCATCTCGTTTGCCCTTTACTAGCAGTGCAACACTTTCACACCAGTTCATTCCTGCGGTTTGTGAAAATTTTATGTGTTTAACCTGTAAACACATTCGAGAGAGTTTTTTTCCAAAGAGAATTCGTCTAATTTATGCAAAATAAAATAAATCATCCCGGCCATGCATGTCATTTAACTCTCTTATGCACGGACGTTTACTGAGGCTT
>NW_010954442.1:0-214 GCF_000633955.1 Camelina sativa
TTTTTGTTTATCAAATTAAAAATATATAACATAAAGTTGAATCATGGATATGATGAACACGTAGTATGAATTGAGATCCAATAAATAATCCTCTTATTTAGCAAAAGCATGGACGGAAGCTTCACAATCACAGGCACAGACAAGATTCTAAAAAATATTTGATAGTAAAACAACTAAAAGAAAAAGTTGCTAGCTAAAACTATTGATATTGATT
>NW_010954443.1:0-214 GCF_000633955.1 Camelina sativa
TGAAGCAGAAGAAAGCTCACATGATGGAAATCCAGATCAATGGTGGTACCATTGCCCAGAAAGTTGACTTTGCCTACAGTTTCTTTGAGAAGCAGATCCCAATTGATGCTGTTTTCCAAAAAGATGAAATGATTGATGTGATTGGTGTGACCAAGGGTAAGGGTTATGAAGGTGTTGTTACCCGTTGGGGTGTGACAAGGCTTCCACGTAAGAC
>NW_010954444.1:0-214 GCF_000633955.1 Camelina sativa
GATAACCGATAGGCTACTTCGCCAACTCTTTGCTCAATTCGGTACGGTCCGATGAATCTTACTGCGAGCTTTCCCACTTTACCAAAACGATCCTTTCCTTTTTGTGGTGCAACCTTCAAATATACCATGTCCCCGACTTCAAACTCCACTTCCCGTCTCTTACGGTCTGCGTACTTCTTCTGGCGGTCCTGTGCCTTCTTCATACTCTCCTGTA
>NW_010954445.1:0-214 GCF_000633955.1 Camelina sativa
ATTCGCTTAACATATACTGTCACATAATTTTGTGATTAATTAATAGACAGATTAATCACAAAATTCCTCATTAAGCGTTCTCTCATTAGTCCTACGAAGATATCTCTCAAAAAACAATTAATCAGTGTTTTTCTTTTGCTTAGTTGTTTACAATGAAGAAGAAGAAAAATGATGAATCAAATCGTATTCAAGTAAAAGAAGGCGACCCAAAAAA
>NW_010954446.1:0-214 GCF_000633955.1 Camelina sativa
GCTTGAGTCTGAGGCCATTCTTCTCATGAACAGATTCAAAGTCACTGAAACTTGTTTATCTCAGGCTAATTATAGTGCCTTCCTTTCTCCTTGGAAACATATCACAAGTGGAAACGTACCCTTAGAAGATGATGAAATGAACCAGTTAGCACGCCAGGATTACCAATGGTGTTGTGCTTTCTGGAGAAGTATGGTAAAACATCAGAGTCAATAC
>NW_010954447.1:0-214 GCF_000633955.1 Camelina sativa
GTTCGCAGAACTCCAAGATCCGCCTGTTCTGGTCTTTCAGATACTCTAGCTTCTGAGTCTCCTCACCGTCCGTTAAAGCTGACCTCAATAGAGCCACCAGATAGAAAACTTCCTCATCCGGCGTCACGGCTGAGCTCCTCTCGTCCCATCTGGCAAATAACAATCAAATAAAGCCACGTCAGTAACGACAATATCTATATACAATTAATAAATG
>NW_010954448.1:0-214 GCF_000633955.1 Camelina sativa
AAGAGAAAGCACTGCTGATGTTATAACAATAGCTGTACGATAACAAACATCTTTGAGAGCTATCTCTTACCATCTTCCTGCCCAGATTTTCTTTGGTAATGTGTCCTACCAAGATTTACATGCCAGTGATCTGTTTTTGTATTCCATCATCAGGCAAGCTATTTGGTTATGTTTGTTTACATTTCCGTTACACTTGGAGATGCGCCGCAGTTCT
>NW_010954449.1:0-214 GCF_000633955.1 Camelina sativa
TGTCGCGGATCCAGGTTGCAGGTGGTTTGGGTGAGACGTCAGCCTCTGTAACTGCCGCGAATTGTGTATCATATTTGTCCATCGACATGCCAAAAGGTCATCTTTATTGTATTCTTGCTGTTGCATCTGTTGGGAGGTAGGTTCCAATGGCCTTCCTTGAGAGAGTAAAGGAGGATTTTAGCAAGAAATATGGTGGTGGTAAGGCTACCACTGC
>NW_010954450.1:0-214 GCF_000633955.1 Camelina sativa
TTCAAAATGGATGTGGAAATGAACCCTTGCCTCTTTGGTTGCATGAGGTCGTTCAAGAACCAAGAGCAAAAATCACTACTGCTCCGATGTACTTCACTCGCGGTTACACTTTTCATACGTATGCACATGGTAGTCGAAAAGCTACAGCAAATTACGGAATCTTTGTACAAGCTGGTGATAGCGATTTTTATGGCGTTTTGGAACAAATCTTAGA
>NW_010954451.1:0-214 GCF_000633955.1 Camelina sativa
ACCTGTACTCATCAGGAGAAACTCGCCGGAAAACAGAGAAGGAAGAGGCAGGTTCATGAAAATGTGGGGTTAGAGAGAAGAAGTTGAACCACTATTGTTATTATATATATAGATATTCGTTGTAATTGTAACAATAACTTATGTAGCTCAATGGTATATAACTTTCCTTTGTATGTTGAAGGTCTTAGGTTCGATGGTAGCCTTAGTCGATTTG
>NW_010954452.1:0-214 GCF_000633955.1 Camelina sativa
CCTTTATTGCAAGCTTTCTCTGCCTCAATCTTTCATCAATATCTTCTCCCGTCTTAACTTCACTGCAAAGCTTTTCAATGCATCTCTGCTTTTCTCTATCTCTATGGAGCCAACACTCTGCTTCCTTCGTTCTGTCATCAATCATAGTCTTCTTCTCTGCATTACTTCCATTTACATCATCACATCTTTGCCTTGTCTTTTCTGGTTGTTTTGC
>NW_010954453.1:0-214 GCF_000633955.1 Camelina sativa
AGGTTTTGGAGAGAGTGGAAAGCAAAGGAGGTAAAGTCGATGTTGTAGCTTGTAACACCTTGGTTAAAGGGTATTGTGCGCTTGGGAAAATGAGAGTTGCTCAACGGTTCTTTTATGAGATGGAGAGAAAAGGTTACTTGCCCAATGTGGAAACTTACAACTTGTTGATTGCTGGGTTTTATGGTGTTGGAATGTTGGATTCAGCTCTGGACAC
>NW_010954454.1:0-214 GCF_000633955.1 Camelina sativa
GCCCTGGACGAGATCAATGCTGGAGTTTGCGATGGGATGACATATGAAGAGGTAAAGAAGAACATGCCAGAAGAGTACGAGTAAGTGACTTGGTCAAATCTGTATATGTAAAAGAGCGTCATTATTAGTTGCGACATCGATACCCTCGTGAAACAGGCAATAAGCTATCAGACTTCTCTAACTCATCTTGTGGTGCATATGACTGCAGATCTCG
>NW_010954455.1:0-214 GCF_000633955.1 Camelina sativa
GCTCAGAAACCTCGTCCTCCTACTTCTCCTAGACATGGTTTTTTTTTACTCTCTCTCTCTCTCTCTCTCTTTCTCTAGAATGCAATGGAAACTACTAGCTTAGGGTGATTGAAAAAATCTGATCTTTTGGATCTTGTTACTTGATTAACACGTGAAAGAGTCATGTGTTGATTAATAAAGAAACTTGATTTGCAGGAGCAGGGAGATTCAGATC
>NW_010954456.1:0-214 GCF_000633955.1 Camelina sativa
GCTTGATATATCTTTGGTGCAATTCACAAACAATCTAACAATCCTATATGACCGGTTTTAGAGTTTTATAGGATTAGGTCTCTTAAGATTTGTTTGTTGTGTACTTGGATGTTTTAGGGTTCAATAGTTTTAGGTCCAAGTTCGATTATGGTTCTAAGAGAGTTTTAATCTTGTTTACCTTTCACCAATTAGGGTCTGACTGGAATTGATCTGG
>NW_010954457.1:0-214 GCF_000633955.1 Camelina sativa
TAGGTAACCAGTCTCAGATCCCATCTTGAAATCCACAAACTTCACAGCAAAAAGAATAAAGGAATCATCATCAACAATGGGTTATATTATACAACAAAATGTTATATGAGATATGATTCGAGTTATATGAGATATTGAATCTGACTCATGTAGACAGCTAAATAAAACTGATGTAGTACCTTGACATCACCAAATTTTCCAAAAACAGCCTTAA
>NW_010954458.1:0-214 GCF_000633955.1 Camelina sativa
CTTTCAAGGCACAACAGAGATGATGTCAGTTGATTATGGTAACTACAACAACAGATCTTCTCATCAGCCCGCAGAAGAAGATGTAAAACCGGGTTCTCTAAACATAGAAAGCTCTAATCTTTACGGGATTCAAAATGATCCAAGTAACCAGAACAAGGCATCTGATGCTACAACAAACACTGGTCTTGAAACCGTTGATCATCAAGAGGAAGAA
>NW_010954459.1:0-214 GCF_000633955.1 Camelina sativa
TTTTGTTTGGAGGACCCTGCACAATCATAATGAACAAACCATTTAGCGATAGTCTTTATGCAAGTGGATGTTTAGAATTACATACACTGATGCAAATAACTGCAGGAGACAAAGACATGACATAAAATTCTTGCCATGGCTATATGCATAAGAAGTTAAACCAAAGGATATATATATATATATAGGAAAATCGGATACCATTCGAGGATCCAAC
>NW_010954460.1:0-214 GCF_000633955.1 Camelina sativa
CATACATAGTAACATAAATGGGCGAATAGCACGTATGATGTATGCACGTAAATCAAAACAGTGCACCGAACATTATAATTAATTTAAACCAACATACCGTAAGAATACTTAAATATGTGTAATCGGTGCATTAATGTTAACTCTCGAGGTTTCTAGGAAATGAGACCACACCACTACCCAAGTCTTGGAATATGGTAAATGTAATCAATTCCCA
>NW_010954461.1:0-214 GCF_000633955.1 Camelina sativa
CTAGAAATATAAAGCAAGATCTTTTGACTAATATACCACATTGGCAATTCTCGAAGATCCAGCTGCTTCTCCTACCACCAAAAAGGCTACACTCAGATTCCTGCAATAGGCAAATAGCAAACAAATCATATAAACCTTACTCTCATCCCCAATCAGGTGTTCCATAACAAGCAAAAGCCAGCTTTACCCGTCTGTAGAAATGGGACAATAGATA
>NW_010954462.1:0-214 GCF_000633955.1 Camelina sativa
ACGTTTGTGTTCTTCCTGCAGGACATTGTGATTCGAAACCTTGACTTTATTTTGACGGTTTCTCCCCAATCAATTGCAAATACATCACCTGATGTTCTTGCCAATCTCGAGAAATTATTGGATGACAGATCATCTGAAACATGGAGCTCCCGACCACTTCCAACACCAACAGCCACATTTCCTGTTGTTATAGATAGTGAAGAGGAGGAAAGTG
>NW_010954463.1:0-214 GCF_000633955.1 Camelina sativa
AGTTGGGTAGGCAAGTTGGAGAACAAAGGATCAAGAGGAGCACTAACACTTGGAGGCATCATTACTCCAATCCTACAAGCTCCTAAGGTTCCACTTAGAGGAGAAAGGGTTTCACCAAGATGGATTGACTGTAGCTACCTCACCTCTACTCTCATCCTAGCCAAGGGGATGCATCAAGGGAATCACATTTTCAACTTTGAACTTCCAACACTTG
>NW_010954464.1:0-214 GCF_000633955.1 Camelina sativa
TCAAATGGTTCTCTGATTGCTTTATGATATGGATTAAAAGTATAAGGGTCCTGAAATATGCACATCGCAAGGAAGCTCAAGTAAGAGAATTTTTAAGATGACATCTCGTAATAGAAAAATCATTCCAAGAGATTGACAAAAGAAGTACCTCAACACCAAGAAGCATGCGATCGAAAGCAACAGACATGTTTGATATAACAGTCTCCTCTGCCCT
>NW_010954465.1:0-214 GCF_000633955.1 Camelina sativa
AAATAACTAGAGAGAGCCGTATTTCAAGAAAAAAGAAAAACCAAGAGGACATGATCATCTCTAAAGAGTTTCAGTTTCTTTTCAACCAACTTGACTAGTTTTAGAGCCATATCTAGCCAAAATTGTCCTACCAAACTCGTCAAGTACTAGAGAAACACAAAACCATGATATCAATACTTGTAGCTGAAACCTGGCAAGAACCATCGCGCACAAG
>NW_010954466.1:0-214 GCF_000633955.1 Camelina sativa
TTTAAAATTGTCTTACAAAATCTAACAGATTCGGTATGAACCTACCCTCTCTTTAATATTCATATCTCTACCAATATTAAAGAGAAACCCCTTACTTTTAGCTCATAGTTTTCCCTATCAAATAAGACATATAGATGAAAAAGAAAACTACATGAGGCCAAGAAATTAAATGAGATGAGGCAGCAATACACAAGTTCAATACATAGAGGCAGAT
>NW_010954467.1:0-214 GCF_000633955.1 Camelina sativa
TTCTTTTGCCCAAAATATAAGAGGAGTATTACACAATATAAGCAATATGTTTTGTTTATATTCACAAAAAAAGAATTGGTTCAGATGGTTAATGTACCCTGATTAATATCATCAGACCTAGTTTCGAGTAACCACAAAGTCAAATTGTTATTTTTTTTTTATGACACAAAAAAAGTTATACTTATTGTATAAAACAATAATCTTAAAGAAATTA
>NW_010954468.1:0-214 GCF_000633955.1 Camelina sativa
CTTCCCACTCAAGATTTCAAGAACCAAAACCCCAAAACTGTATACATCTGTTTTCTCGGTTGCTCTACCGCTTTGCATATATTCTGTTAAGTCAAAGTCAAATGAGAAACTCTCAGCATTTCGAAGATCAAATCTTTATTATGTAAGTGAAGACTCTCAAAAGGCCTCTTTACCTGGAGCTAAGTACCCAAATGTGCCTGCAACAATGGTTGTA
>NW_010954469.1:0-214 GCF_000633955.1 Camelina sativa
TTGAAAACCAAAGAACATAAACAAATGGTAGAGAGATGATAAGATAAATAATATGTGAGATTTATGAAGTTTTATAAAATAATTATAAGGTTTTACATTGTAATTTTGTGTACTTTTATAACACACATATTTTTTTAGGCTTCTGACTTTTAGAGCATTTTTGAAAGAAAAAAAATTAGGAGAGGGCGTGTTTGAAAGCAGATATTGGAAAAAA
>NW_010954470.1:0-214 GCF_000633955.1 Camelina sativa
ACTCACAGATGTCAGATACGACTCTGTTCACTCATAACAAACAACATGGGAAATGAAAGAATAACAAACTCCAGCTATTTATAAGTCTTCTTCTTCCCGTGCTTCTTCAGTCTCCACTTCCTTAGCACGTGACTTCCTTCGTGTGTATACTATAAATGGCTTATCACTGTAGCCGCTTCTCTTCTTTTTATAGCAATCTTGATCACTTTCTCTA
>NW_010954471.1:0-214 GCF_000633955.1 Camelina sativa
TTCTCCTCTAAAAAATGTTATAACGATCTCTGTTAGTAATCCAAATAGCTTCAGATAACTTTGCAAATGTCAAATAAAAAAAAGAATTATCACCGTAGAGCAAAGAAGCAAGGCTTCCGTTAGGAGATAGCTCAAGAACAAGATGCATTCCTCCTTCAACACAATAGCCAATAAGCTTAGCAATGTTTGGATGATCTACATGAACTATGATCCC
>NW_010954472.1:0-214 GCF_000633955.1 Camelina sativa
GAGTGTTTAGACACCACTTTTTCCCATTTTGTCTCGAAACAGGCTAATTGTAAGAGTTTGGGTTAGAATGTGTGACATTCCGATGCATTTGACTAATTGTAAGAGTTCGGGATGAATTTGGAGTGTTTAGACAACACTTAAACCCGTTTTATCCCAAAACAGGATCAAAACCAAGAAAACAGGCTAAAACTGAGAGAAAACATTGATTCGAAGC
>NW_010954473.1:0-214 GCF_000633955.1 Camelina sativa
AACTGTAGATTCAAACGCTATTCCACCACGAGCTCATCAAGCCTCAAACCCTAGGCCTTCCATAGCTCATCGGACCACTGCTGTGAGTCAATGTGGTCTCCATCGTGCTAAACTTAACCCGTTTAGCATCTTGGGGAGAGATCTGAAACCCATTGGTTATAACCTCAAGTGGCAAACCTGTCATGACTGAGGTACGACCCGCGAGTGAGTTGAC
>NW_010954474.1:0-214 GCF_000633955.1 Camelina sativa
CAAATGACCACTAAGGCCTCCTCCATGCAATTCTCGAATCAACTTCTCCCGTAAGGAAGAACATGGAATGCATAGCCTATCTCCTTTAAAGAGGTAACCTTCTCGAATATGAAAATCCGCCGAAGGATGCTGCTGACTGCACTTGATCCATAGTTCCTGGAACTCAACATCTTGTCCATACAACTCCCTCAAAAACTCGAAACCGACAACCTCC
>NW_010954475.1:0-214 GCF_000633955.1 Camelina sativa
AACTGGTGAGCTGGCGCACGAGGATGCTCGTTATCTCTGACTGGACTAGACGCTTTGTCTTTGGCCGTGACTCCAGCAGCATCTAATCTTGAGCAAAATTCTCTTTCCCCTCCCCCCATTTTTTGTTATTTTTAGTTCTACGTACGGTCATTCTTGTCTTTTTTATCAACTCAAAAACCGAAATCAGAGGGAATTTTGGATCTATCTATATACC
>NW_010954476.1:0-214 GCF_000633955.1 Camelina sativa
CAAAAGTGTTTAGAGTTCTAGATTTGTTCTTAATTGCTTGAATCCTATTTATTTCTTGATTTCATATTTCATAATTTCCTGAGAAATTCTCTAGACCTAGCTTTTTGATCCCCTGAATTTACAACAGTTTTATTTTAAGACTAGATTAGGACCCGCGGTACACCGTGGGGCAAAATTATTTATAACTAAAATATTTAAATTATAAGTTATATTT
>NW_010954477.1:0-214 GCF_000633955.1 Camelina sativa
CTATCTTTCACCATTAAATCATGATTAACTTCTACAACGATGAACCCTCATACATCTCACGAAACCATCTCTCCTTTTTCCCCCAAATTAAAGGATGAACCCTAATTTTGATTTTTTCCCCCAAATTAAGTTTTATTAAAAGGTGAAGGGGAATGTCGTTTTTGTCTATAAAACAACATGATTTTTAAATTTCGTGTTGTTTTAAACCGAAGCA
>NW_010954478.1:0-214 GCF_000633955.1 Camelina sativa
TTATATATTGTGTTTGATTTCAAAAAGAAAGATACTTCAAGTGAGTAATAGTCATGACATTAAAACGACAAACAAAAGTTTAGTTAAACACTCATATCCCTTATAAAACCACATCACATTTGCTGGACAGAACTATCTAGCTAAAGAACACGCTTAGAAAATATTATGTACAACACGTTGATCTGTAGCCATCTAGCACTCTAAACTTTGTAAT
>NW_010954479.1:0-214 GCF_000633955.1 Camelina sativa
ATATGTAACACCAAAAGTTTGCAAAACTATAGAGTTTCTCAAAATATGTGGTACTCCATCAGCAATAGCTCTATCCTCCTTCACAACCAAATAAAGTTTATTAAGTAATAAATAAAATGTATATATATGTAAAAACTTGGCAAATCCTTTTTTTTGAACTAACCATGGTGTGGAAGCAAGAGCCAAAGTCGTGTGTAGCCGTGAAGACGTGGTC
>NW_010954480.1:0-214 GCF_000633955.1 Camelina sativa
GGCTAAGACCTGTTACTATCCTCCGCAACCATCAACTGAGATTGGATACACAAGTCTATGGAGCCGTGAAGCTGAACCACTTCATGATTTTGAGACACAACTCAACCAGCTCAAGGACCAACTGATCCAGCTCAAGGACCAACAAAACCATTCAAATCAGAGGTTGTTGAACCTGGAGAGGCTTGTTACTGAGGCACGAGAGAAGAAACCATTG
>NW_010954481.1:0-214 GCF_000633955.1 Camelina sativa
TTGAAAATCGATAATCTCCAGATATGTTATGCAGTTTGCCAACCTTTTGATTTGATCCCCTAATAATATATGCTCCAAACTTAACTCCTCCGATACCGTTATCATTAGAACTTGTAGTTTCTCCAAGAGCTGCAGCTCCATTAATACACTAACATCTCCATGAACACTAGATCCAAACAGACTCAACACTCTTAAACTCACCAACCTTGATATC
>NW_010954482.1:0-214 GCF_000633955.1 Camelina sativa
CCGTGTCAGAGCTCCACTTCATGAAAATCCAGCTAGTGCCTTCTTGAAATATGTTAACAAGTGGAAAGAGGACTAATCACGTAGCAGAATTCAATTCTGTATAGGAAAAGCTTGTAGTTGCAGTTGCAGCCATAGCCAAACTTACCATTTTCAGCTTGCCTTCTCTGTTTTTTTTTGGCTCAGTTTAGGGTTTAGTAGAGCTTTACAATTTACA
>NW_010954483.1:0-214 GCF_000633955.1 Camelina sativa
TACATGCCAATCTATGTCAAGGTATGTCAATTCATCCTTTTCTGGCCATTCAACATTTTGTTAAGATGTTTATCCCCAAAAATTTCATTGAATTCTCTCTATGGTGGACTGTATCTAGCCTTAGAACTAGACTCAGTAGACCCAGCATCACCAATTACCAAAGTTGACACCTCAGGTTCTTTGAAATCTGCTGGTTATTTTTCTAGTATATATA
>NW_010954484.1:0-214 GCF_000633955.1 Camelina sativa
TTTTTTCACTTTAGGTTGTGGAAGACGGGTATGAATTCTTTGCAAATAGACAGCTAGTAACGATATTCTCGGCCCCAAACTACTGTGGAGAGTTTGATAACGCAGGAGCAATGATGAGTGTGGATGATTCCTTGACTTGCTCATTTCAGATCCTTAAAGCATCTGAGAAGAAAGGAAATTTCGGATTTGGCAAAGCAGGAAGGAGAGGAACCCC
>NW_010954485.1:0-214 GCF_000633955.1 Camelina sativa
AGAAGTGTTGATAGCGAGCTGCCTTCGACCACCCAAGCTTCTTCCCTAGCTAGGTCTGGGAATCTCTCTAGTATAATTGCTGCAATACCTGACAATGATCCGAACACACTAATGAGCCAGTGTGAGTTTATGTAAGATTACGGAAAAATGTTGAGCATACAGACACGTGAAACTTACAGGTGGATCCACTTGATAGGGCGAAATTGAGTTCATC
>NW_010954486.1:0-214 GCF_000633955.1 Camelina sativa
TGAAGATGACTCAACAGCTGCGGCACATCGACTTCCATATAGGATTGTAAATGCGCTGAACCAAGCTGGGACAATTTCTTGGCCCCAGCTTCCCCAGAAGATAAAAACTTTCTCTTCTCTGGATGGTCAGACTCAGGCTCTTTCTTCTTTTTCTTTTTCTTTTTTGGCTCTGAAGAAGAATTCTCCAAGCCCATTTCAGTTGAAGATCGTTTGG
>NW_010954487.1:0-214 GCF_000633955.1 Camelina sativa
CACCCAATTCATATGTTTTCCCCATGCTGGAGCCATCATCCTTTAGAGCTGCAACGATTGCAGCAGCAACATCAACCACATAAACAGGCTGAAATCTGCAATGGAGTTATTGTCAGGGAAGGAACCAGGTCTACATTGTAATAGCTACTATGAACCGGTGAATAGAATTGCTCAAAGGATGTAAGACGTACTTGGTGGTCCCACCACCTATGAG
>NW_010954488.1:0-214 GCF_000633955.1 Camelina sativa
AATTAGGAGTACCTCCACCTGGTTATCCTTCGTCAAAAGTGTTGTACTGTGAGCACGATGCTCACGCCTTGTTGACTTTTTCCATCTTCTACGAGAGGCTTTATCACCGGATAACAACAGGTCTTATGAATTGTGATTTTATCTCGATTAGGACTTGCAAAGAAGTGGAAGGTAAATTCTGTGACTATATCGAGAGTCAGTACCAGAGGAAGGT
>NW_010954489.1:0-214 GCF_000633955.1 Camelina sativa
AGCAAATTAAAGTAGATCGCTCATTATGTAAACTGAAATCATCAGACCGAACATGGAAGTCTTTGCTCTCAATCGCACTACATCTGTCACGACTCTTGTTTGCTTAAATTAAAAGAAAAAAGAGAGAGATTTCATGTATCAAAGCAGAGGTAGATTATCAAGGACATGCCAAAAGAAGTTTCGAGAGACTTGGAATCAACGAGCTATATATCTC
>NW_010954490.1:0-214 GCF_000633955.1 Camelina sativa
CAGCCCTCAAGGAGACATGGCTTGCTCATTGTCGCCCTATTATTGGAATAGATGGCTGTTTTTTAAAGAACGATGTTAAGGGTCAACTCTTGGCAGCCGTAGGAAGGGATGCAAATAATCAATTCTTTCCTGTTGCTTGGGCTGTGGTGCAAAAGGAAAATATAGACAGTTGGTTATGGTTTATCCAGAAGCTTAAGACTGATTTGAAACTTCA
>NW_010954491.1:0-214 GCF_000633955.1 Camelina sativa
GGTGCATCTCCAGCACCAATATTCCTTGGTCTCTGAACTTGATCCTGATGATCCATGGCTACTGGAACCTCCTGTTGTTGCTGAACAACTCTCCTTTTCTTTGATCCCACACCCTTGGTCAACTTGTTGATGCTGTCACTATGCTTAACAAGATTATCCTTTCCTTTGGACCTTGTGTGCATCAACTTTCACAAGCGATTTTTCCCGAGCAAGC
>NW_010954492.1:0-214 GCF_000633955.1 Camelina sativa
CCAAGGGTTTTGTCCGGCTGCTTGCACGGCGGATAATAGTTGCATCTGAAGATGGCATTTCCGTCTTCGAAGAATCTCCGGTAATATGTCCGGTCTTTTATACCCATACTTATCCCTAGCAGCTCCATTCAACTCCAGTGTCAAACCATTCATTGCATTACAAAATCCTTGGAACACTTGACTGAAACAAAACCAAGAAGTTCAAAGGAACAAA
>NW_010954493.1:0-214 GCF_000633955.1 Camelina sativa
ATCAAGAAAAACTAATGATTAAATAGTGATTTAAAAGTTTTTATCTGGTTTATTTTGGTTCTTCAGACTAACTATATAACTATACCAGATATAAGAAAAAATTAAACTTTATAATGTTATGAAAATTAAACTTATAAAATTTTAAAAATATTACAGGACAGGATTAGATGATGAGACAAGTTCAGATCACTATTAATAATTTGAAATATCATTA
>NW_010954494.1:0-214 GCF_000633955.1 Camelina sativa
GTATTTTTAAATCTAATTAAAAACCCATATTGTGAAACCCAGACAAGACGAAGCCATGAGAACCGGCACCACCACCTCGAAAACAACTGCCTCAACATGTATCCGCCTTTCCTTCTTCCTACTCGAAACCACTACATTCTTTATCTTCACTTGATCATCTTCTTTGCTGTAACGAGAGATTAACAAACACGGTATTCGTGTATCCATAACAGTT
>NW_010954495.1:0-214 GCF_000633955.1 Camelina sativa
AGTTCTCTAATTTCTTAAAGTTTTGGTAGCTCGGGAATCCTACACAGTAAGAGAATATCTAGAGGGGTACAGAAGAAACTAACCCTGATGTGCCAAGAGATTACATATTCGCACAACAATGCATTCTAGGCTAGGAAAGCATCTGAAACATAGGATTGGTTTTAAAAGTGTAGTGTGAGAATAATACTTAGTGCAGATTTAGAGATTGGTGGGG
>NW_010954496.1:0-214 GCF_000633955.1 Camelina sativa
TTCCTAAAACAATGTTTTACTTATATAGAAAATATCTTTTTTGTTTTCCTTTAAAAACCCTAAGATTTAATAATAACTATACTGTTTGATATGAAACAATTAAATGTTTTTAATGATTACTAATATGCTGATAAACTAATGTGAGAATAATTTTTTCAAGGGTTAAATATAATAACTAGAATATATATAATAAGACAATACTTGGTGAACAACA
>NW_010954497.1:0-214 GCF_000633955.1 Camelina sativa
TATGTTGTGGCAATGAGAGCAATGAGCGAGGCACCAGCTGGAGCTTCTGTCGATGAGGAACTTCCTAACGTGCTGTATTCTCCCTCTGGATCTGCCACGACTGGCTTTAGTGGTGGAAGCTCCCTCGGTTTACCTTACAAGGGAGCCTGGTGCACTCCTCCTAGAGTGTTTGTTGATTATCAGGTATCATTTGCTTTTCCAAGAGCTCTAGTTA
>NW_010954498.1:0-214 GCF_000633955.1 Camelina sativa
ACTTCCTGTAAAACTAAGCCACTACTTGTCAGTTTACATCTTGATATTAAGATGTTAATTAAGTTTCTTTTATGTTCGCTGAGCTGTTTCTGGTTGGTTGTGTACGAGATAGTGGTTACTGGTTCCCTTAGATCCAGTGATGCAGAGCAATATAGAGAAGACCTTTCATACTGGTCATGCTTCATACAATGTTTCCCTTGCGGTATAAGTAACA
>NW_010954499.1:0-214 GCF_000633955.1 Camelina sativa
AAGGAAGCGTAGAGAGTAGGAAGGAAAGGATGATCCAGAAGGGCAATTATTTCCCTTTCGATGCATGCTCGGTGAGCCTGCATAATGCTGCATGTCGTCAATGAGAGAAATAATATAAATGTTGCATTTTCCAGCTTTCCCTCTCTATAGGAAACTCATTCTCCATCATATACCTTGTTACGATTCAACATCATTGTTTTCTCCATTGCTTTCA
>NW_010954500.1:0-214 GCF_000633955.1 Camelina sativa
CACGTCCGGATGGGAGTGTAATCCGAGTTATTGTATTTGCAGCACTTGAATGAAAGAGTAGTGTGTCCGACCGGTCAAGTGTGGAGATCCCCGTGAAGAAAAATAACTATATTTTCTAATGAAAAAACTATTTTAATTATAAAATAACGAAATTTTTTTTAGGTGTTGTGCAAACATAACTTTTTTTTTCAAATTCTAAAATATGTATACTTTT
>NW_010954501.1:0-214 GCF_000633955.1 Camelina sativa
ACGACTGGCTACCCATTAACTGCTTGCACAAGTGACAATATGTAGGGGTTAGATCCCAAACTAAGATAGAGTTTTAAACCTTTTTAATAATGAATTATTGAAAAATAAAATTATTAACGGTATTTATGGAACAAACACTTTAAAATATATTATTTTAGAGAGTTATCTAATAAAATATGTATAGAACATGAGTTTCAAAATTACTCAAGAGGAA
>NW_010954502.1:0-214 GCF_000633955.1 Camelina sativa
ATATATATATAGCAAATCTTACCATTTCCAAGGAATCTCTATACGAGCTTGAAAGAAGTGAAGCCATGGGCGTAAAATAATATGGTAAATAGATTCAGTTTTGGCAAACTAGAAATTAGTCTTAAACCCTAAATGAGAAAGAGAGAGAGAGAGAGAGAGATTTAGAAGAGAGCTTAGGAGAAAGCGAAAGCGCACAGATATCGATGAAAGAGTG
>NW_010954503.1:0-214 GCF_000633955.1 Camelina sativa
CCCGTCGTGACGATTGCATCGTTTTCACGCCAACTTGTTGTCATAACCTCTAAACAAAGACCAAGGAAATTGATTATTCACGGAAATGATGGTGAGGACTACGCCTTCTTGTTGAAGGGACATGAAGATCTAAGGCAGGATGAGCGTGTTATGCAGGTAATTCTCCAAAAAAATCAATTGTGCATTGTTTTGTTAATTCAGCTTGAAGAATATG
>NW_010954504.1:0-214 GCF_000633955.1 Camelina sativa
AATACCAGATATTTCCATTAAAAACTGTAGATCCCTTAAAACAGGGAATGCAACCGAATGTTCTGTTGACCATAGACAGCCCTCGTCAAAGTAACGGAACAAAGACTCAAGTATACGTCTCATGGTTGTGGCCTCTTCACCTAGCTTGGCCATGTTGCGTAGGCAAACCTTGGACCAAAAGCTAGGGTCCAAGGAATCTTCCCTGAAAAGAAAA
>NW_010954505.1:0-214 GCF_000633955.1 Camelina sativa
CTTCATTTCAAGCTCTCTCTATATTCTCCACAAAGCTTTACAATAAGATTATCAAAATGAAAATTTTGAAAGGCCTTGATTATCTGGCCTATAATAAGAAGATGTACGTACATAAGATCAAATGTCAAATTTTTGTTGCATAAAAATGCAAGAGAACTCACATTTCCAAACACCTTGGGTGTCTATGTGGCATCAAAAGAGGATGCATCTTTTA
>NW_010954506.1:0-214 GCF_000633955.1 Camelina sativa
TTCTTGAATCACGTGACGGCGGTGATCCCAAAGCGAACACGTGCGACTTCATGTGCCCATAATGACAAATTAATGTTTTAATATTCGTTTGTTTAACTCGCTAGACTTTGTACTTTATTCACCACTTAATCACATTCACTTCTAATTAAGTAAAATAAATAGTATTTATTTAATTGAGATAATGTTTACTCTTCTGACGAATAACATGCAAAAA
>NW_010954507.1:0-214 GCF_000633955.1 Camelina sativa
TTGTTTTCGATGTGACAAACAGGGACATTTTGCTGTTAACTGTCCTGACAGATTGCTCAAACTCCAAGAAGTGGTTGATAAAAAGGAAGATGAAACACACGAAGCTGATGAGTTAATGATGCATGAAGTGGTCTACCTCAATGAGCAGAAAGTTAAACCAACCCGTTTCGATGTGAATTTCGACTGCAAAAACGTGTGGTATCTTGACAATGGC
>NW_010954508.1:0-214 GCF_000633955.1 Camelina sativa
CAAATTTGGAAGGAAACACTTGGTATTCCTTTTAAAAAAGGTCAAGACACATATAAAAATTTATTAAAATTTAACTCACTTTAAAGGCATAAAAGGTCATTTAACTTAAAATAACTTCTATCCAATAATTCCATACATTCCTCCCACAAATAAAATATATATGTATTTATATATATATGTTCAAGATTATATTTAAATATTACAGAATTTTTTA
>NW_010954509.1:0-214 GCF_000633955.1 Camelina sativa
CTGGATCCAACATATTCTGCACCATCCTCAGAAATGATCCATCTACACACAACCATAAAATAAATACAAATTTTTTTGGATTAAGCATTCATAATTACTCTATAACTGATTCCTCCTAAGGCAAAAGAGATATATAGTATATACCTTCAGCTGCAACATGTTCCACGAATAGGTAACGCCCTCCCGGTTTTAAAATCCGCTTGATCTCTGTAAT
>NW_010954510.1:0-214 GCF_000633955.1 Camelina sativa
TCTCCCAATTAACTCTGCAATCTCCCAGTGTTCGCAGCCAATAAACTCCTAGGATGACATCAATCTGTCCCAACTCTAACACAATGAAATCTGTTGTAAACTCCAGATTCTGAACAGAGAAGGTAACTTTCTCACAAACTCCTATCCCATTCACCATTATACCCGTTCCCAAGGTCACATTCAGGTTAGGATCTTCTCTACACTTCAACTTCAA
>NW_010954511.1:0-214 GCF_000633955.1 Camelina sativa
AAAAAAAAAAGCTAGTCTATGAAGAGACACTAATTAATCGTTGTGTTATCCGAGCGGCACAACCGCCGCTAAAGCGTTATAACGTTTGTACGCTATCAAATTTGCTTAAGATTTGTTGTTGTTTTCTAATTATTTATTTATGTTGAAAATAGTATCGCTTCATAGACTAGCTTCTCAAGAAGTGTGACAAGACGAGACTGATAATAAACAGCCG
>NW_010954512.1:0-214 GCF_000633955.1 Camelina sativa
TTTAACTATAACCCATATAAGATAAGTATGTAAAAATTAAACTATGGTTTATAATGATGGTACAAATAGTTAAAATTTTATTTGAATGATACAATGAAAATAAAAACAAAAATAAACGACACATAATTAAATATTTGTTCATATATGCATTATAGGATAAAATTTGGTGATATATGTTTTATATTAATTAAAATTCTTTTATACCCTTAATCAA
>NW_010954513.1:0-214 GCF_000633955.1 Camelina sativa
CGCTGCCTTGGATCCAAGTTTCCCTACTTCACTTAAGAGATCAAGGGCATATTTTCTTTGTGATAGAAATAAACCTTCATTAGACCTATATATTTCTATCCCTAGAAAATATTTAAGTTCTCCTAGATCTTTGATGTCAAATACTGATTTAAGGAAGTCTTTAGTAGCTTTAATGCCTACCTTGTCACTTCCAGATATGATGATATCATCAACA
>NW_010954514.1:0-214 GCF_000633955.1 Camelina sativa
GAGAGAGAGTAAAATGATTGGTGAAAGATGGAATAGGAATCAGTACATTTTTTAGTTTTACAAGCTGTCCGTTGACCACTTTGTCAGTCATTTAAACTCTACAGATTAAAGAAGAGTTATCTATCTATATTACTAAAAATAATAATAGTGTCGGTCCACAATCAAAATGGAGACATTAGAGGACAGCCAGCTAAGTTATGCAATTGCATTGAAA
>NW_010954515.1:0-214 GCF_000633955.1 Camelina sativa
TGAAGTAACACAAGCAGGCAAGCATGAGTTCCACTTTATGGCAATCTCGTGCAAGGGATCCTTCTTCCATCATTATCAGGATCCGTAATACACTTTGAGACAATGTGACAGAAAAAAGCAGTCTGGCCATACTGTGCTGCAACATGTGTTGGCTAGGATACAAGTTTAAAGTCTAGGGCACAGAGAAGTTCCTAGAACAAATCTCAATATCTCC
>NW_010954516.1:0-214 GCF_000633955.1 Camelina sativa
AAGCCATTCTAGCCCTTTGAGGAGGTGTAGCTCAACTAGAGCACTTTGAAGAGCTGAAAATCCTGTAAAACCAGCTAGAGCTTCAATGCACAAGCCAATTCAGAGGAGGAGAAGTGCAAGTCGCTGAGAACAACAATTTTCGAGGCACTCGACCGGTTCACTCGAGAAGCCACTCGACCGAGCACCCCAGATGCACTCGGCCGAGCACCTACCC
>NW_010954517.1:0-214 GCF_000633955.1 Camelina sativa
GCCCTAAGCTGTTCATGAGCCTGCAGTCATCAGTAACACGATCATTAGATTGGCAATCTAAAACTCAAGGCAGTTTCAGCTACAACCAACAGGACCACCTAATATATTATATTAAGTAAACATGCAAACGATCTCCAAAAGTAACTGCAGCGAAGTGAATTGGCATAATAAAGACACTTACATTTTCCCACCAATTATTAAACATCGGTATGTA
>NW_010954518.1:0-214 GCF_000633955.1 Camelina sativa
AAGCAAGGCTTCGCAAAGACATGCAACTATGCAAGATATTCAAAGAAGAGATTGGCAACGTCGCAACGATACTAAGCATGATTTTTTTCAGGAACTCAAAGCGTCCTGAACTCAGAGTTGAGCAGAGCCGTGCCTATGTAGGCAAAAAGAAAACGTTGGCCTACGGTCTTCAATTTTTGTTTCTAATCATATAAGCTTAACTTGAGAAACATAA
>NW_010954519.1:0-214 GCF_000633955.1 Camelina sativa
GATTCCAATGCGATCCCTCCGTTGGCGAGTCTCAGAGATCATCAAAATCCAAAGTTGAGAATTGAAGCTAATCTCCTCTTCAACTCATGGATGAAGAGTCTTTTTTACTCAAGCGGACACAACTCTTCTACTTGCAACAAAGCTCCATCTAGATCCAAGGCTCATGAAACGGGAATGATTAAGCACAAGCCTGAAGAAAATTCCAAGTCTGTTG
>NW_010954520.1:0-214 GCF_000633955.1 Camelina sativa
GCAACTTGCGGAAGATTAAACCAGCTATTACAGCGTCGGGTGCATCCTCTGCGTAAAAAAGGGTCAACCTACGAGCGATTTGGTGTAGTTGCCTTCTGAAGTCAAACTTTTTACAACATTCAACCCAAATCACTAAATCAAACTGTAGAGCAAAAGTTGGATTCTCAATGTTGGTGTGCAAAGTGCTTGCAATGACCGTTTTTCCAGAACCTTC
>NW_010954521.1:0-214 GCF_000633955.1 Camelina sativa
TTCCCATTACAATTTACAATTTTAAAGAAGATAATAAAAAGTTGCAGCTTCATTTTTAGTGGATTGAAACGATGGAAAAGTAAGTATTCTGGTCGTGTGGTAAAATATGTTTATTTTTTAGGTCGAGTTCTTAATCTCTTTCGATAATATTTCTCATTTTTTGGTCTTTTTTTTCTTGAGTGTTTTTCTTTTCAGTTATTTTCGTTTTCAACAA
>NW_010954522.1:0-214 GCF_000633955.1 Camelina sativa
AGAACCAAAACAAAGACGTCAGTGTACAAAACGTAGAAACAGTTCACAATTCCTCAGATTAAGCAAAAAAAAACAGTCACAGAGAGCAGATTAAGAGCTCGATATGTTAGATTCAGATCAAAATCTGCGAAAATCATCAGGAAGGAACTAGAAATTTGCACTTATCGTTTAAGAAACAAAAACTCAAAAGCTCGATGATCGGCGTAGGCGTAGC
>NW_010954523.1:0-214 GCF_000633955.1 Camelina sativa
ATTGAGAAGAGAAAGTTCTTATTTGGGAAGAAGAACGAAAACAAGTTACTAGAATCGTTACTGCAATATTTTCATAAGTATGAAACCCTTTGGAGTTGATCTTGTTTTTTTATCAATAAAGCATACTGATTCTTATATCCCTCTGATTTTGTGTCGCTTTGCATGCAGATTTGGTCATTTAGCGTGCTATGCCTCCGATGTTGAAGCATACCTA
>NW_010954524.1:0-214 GCF_000633955.1 Camelina sativa
CTCCAAAGAAGGAAGCAGCGGAGGATGAAGAAGCAGCCATGGATTCTTCTGTGTTCTATGTGATGGTGAGAGAGAGAAGAAGAAAAAAAAAGAGAAATAAAATGAAATTAGAGAGATGAAACTCTTTAACATTAAATTCTTTTTTGACTTCCACTGATATCTTATCTCAATAAAGCCCTAAAAATGGGATATTCCAGATTTTTAATTAATTTTT
>NW_010954525.1:0-214 GCF_000633955.1 Camelina sativa
AAGGCAAGATTGCTACTTTCAACACTACTTTCGTTATTAACATCTCGAACCAAACCGATCCCGGAGGGGACGGCTTAGCCTTCGTTCTCACATCCGAGAAGACCGTTCCTCATGACAGCTCAGGTATGTGGCTTGGTTTGGTCAACGCAATGACAAACATGACTCGCACGTCGAGGATCGTTTCTGTTGAGTTCGACACAAGGAAGAGTCATCC
>NW_010954526.1:0-214 GCF_000633955.1 Camelina sativa
CTTTTTTGGTAGAGTTGGCCCTTCATCTACAGCGTAGTCAACGACAGAACACATGCGATCATCTTCAACTCGAACTTGGGCTAGCACAGTTCCCACATCATTAGCTGTTTTGTCATCAGCTGAGATGACATCCTCCACTTGATCTAACAATTCAAGCAAGGCCTACAAAAAGAGGCAATATGCAGATAAATATCGACATGCTGTAGAAAACAAG
>NW_010954527.1:0-214 GCF_000633955.1 Camelina sativa
AAGGTAAACCTCTTTTTGAGCTGTTTAGGCTATGATCGTATCATGGACCCTTCTCGTACTTCTGGTACAAGATATTGTACAAAATCTGGTTTGGCGGTTTGGATGCTAGGATCGATGTCCACATCATGAAGGTGATGAATCTGTCCTAGAACTCCTCTTCCACTGTATTTTTTTCAAAGGAAGTCTGGAAATTAGCCCCCTCAAATCTGACTTT
>NW_010954528.1:0-214 GCF_000633955.1 Camelina sativa
AAGAAGAACAGAGCTTTCGAAACATTTGGGGATTAAAAGGAGCCACCGATGATGTTCTCGTCCCGTCTCGATGCTTTGCCGCGGTATTGAAGACTCTACTGCAACCTTATGAATTTGCTAATGATTTAAATTGAAGTTTGTTTTGAGGTGATTAGAATGCAAATTGCTTTTGTGTGGATGTAGATTACATTGGAAGCAACTCATTATGGACCAA
>NW_010954529.1:0-214 GCF_000633955.1 Camelina sativa
ATTTTCAGAGGAACCACTATTCGGGATACCACCATCTACATTGATCGAAACAGATACCAGCTTATGTTTCACAAAGTCTGAAACATGCTTCCAGAAACATGCTTGTGTTACAAGAAGTCTTTCATCTTCTGGAATTGAGTACACCGGATAGCCAATTTCGTTATTCCCAACATCTCTGCTGACCTTAAAATTAACCTCTACATCTGATGCATCT
>NW_010954530.1:0-214 GCF_000633955.1 Camelina sativa
ATGAACCTAAGGCAGGCATCCATTTCAAGCTTACAGCTAGTGAAGTAAATAAGCATATATCTATTAGCCATTTTCCAGATGAGAATCATGTCTAAGTTAGACCTAAGATGCATATGCATGTTTAAAGTACTGCTAAGAACTGAAACCTAGAAATTCCAAGACCAATGGAAGATAACAGTGATTATTCCACCAGATCACCACATAATTTTGACAG
>NW_010954531.1:0-214 GCF_000633955.1 Camelina sativa
TAGTCCAGGACAGAAAGCCTAGATATGAAATCGTGAATTCATATCTCTATCATAAACAAAGACAGCAAACAGACAAAAACAACTTAAGGAAAATAAAGCACTAACCAGCAGACCAGTTTTATCATTTTTAAAAGGAAACCCCTCATTGATCCTAGCATGCAGAGACATTATAACTTTTGGCAGCAATTCTCCTGGCATTCTCGAGTAACTGAAA
>NW_010954532.1:0-214 GCF_000633955.1 Camelina sativa
GTTTTACAAAAGACGTCTTGGAAGCATATGGTCCTCCCTCAGTAATGTTGGTTGACACAAGCTCACTGTACATTCTGGTGCAGCCATGAAAAAAATAAAATGAACATCAGGTAAAAGAAGTAGAGAAAGTGTACTATAACTATTAGCGCTATATCGATGTGTCAGGAATTTACCTGTATACATTTAACATATCCAAGAAGATCAAGGAAATTTG
>NW_010954533.1:0-214 GCF_000633955.1 Camelina sativa
TCTGTTGCCAAAGCTGCACTGAATCCTGTTAAGGCTAATATCATGCCACAGAGGCAGAGACAGAAAAAGAAGGTTCGATCTATTAATTGAATTTTGGTGCCAATTGTTTGGCACATTTCTCTTGTGTGTTTGAGCTCCCTTAGTTGTTAAGCAAAGTGAACCCTGGACTATTGGAGTTAAGATAACTCTTGGAAGGCTTACTTGTAGATTTGAA
>NW_010954534.1:0-214 GCF_000633955.1 Camelina sativa
TGGACGGTCAGCCACACCATCTGGGCCATCAACAACCTCGCCAATCTGAAAAAGGCATGCAGTGAGAACTCAAATCCACTCTACCACATAAGGACAACCTCACCAATCCGTTCATATGCAACCAAATGTTAGAGAGAAATCTATCTCATATCATATCCTGGCTATCCACTTAAGAGATACTGGTATTCCTACTTCAAAAGAAGGACTAGAATTC
>NW_010954535.1:0-214 GCF_000633955.1 Camelina sativa
TTTTCCTCAAGTGGTGTTGACACTGCTTTTGAGCCTAGTTTCCCTGCATCACTCAATAAATCCAGGGCATATTTTCTTTGTGACAGGAATAAACCCTCATTAGACCTATAGACTTCTATACCAAGGAAATATTTTAGTTCTCCTAGATCTTTGATATCAAAAACTGTTTTGAGAAAGTCTTTAGTCTCTTTAATTCCTACCTTGTCACTTCCAG
>NW_010954536.1:0-214 GCF_000633955.1 Camelina sativa
GATTTGGCGAATGATGAGTCTGTGGCTTTCAAGCTCTGCACCCAAAGCCGTGCTTTAATCCATGATTACTTGCATGAATCTCAAATACATTACTTTCCTAATTTATGTCCCCTGTAAATCATCTTAATAACTCCTTGTTTGTTTGTTTTTGTTTTGGTTGCTAAAGACCATTTATCATTGTATTTCTGTAAAGCAGTGTTTTATTAACAAGACC
>NW_010954537.1:0-214 GCF_000633955.1 Camelina sativa
AAGAGATTAAGAAAACATGAAGAATCTTGAGTCTTTTCAAGAAAATCATTTGATGGGTCTTTTTGGAATCTTGTAACTGTAGATTAATCAATTTATTTGCCCTAACAATTTTTTTGTTGGCTTTTTGGAGCAGCAATCACGGCGTACCAACCAGAGCTAGGAGGAGGAGACTCCTCTCCCTTGAGGAAGTCTGGGAGAGGGAAGATCGAAATCA
>NW_010954538.1:0-214 GCF_000633955.1 Camelina sativa
TAAGATCATAGTTTTGTTTTACAAAATGTGTCGTTTTGTATTATCAACAAAAAATTTACTTACTAAATATCAATTTAGCATGATATATATTAGAATAGTATTTAAAATATTGAAATAGTGAAATAAAGTTGAAATAAATATGGGAATTGAATCTTACATGATATAATGTTTACTCACTGTGATGCAGAGTTTTTTTATGTTGCTTTTTTTTTTT
>NW_010954539.1:0-214 GCF_000633955.1 Camelina sativa
TTGGTAAGACTATTGACTGTACGGACGGCCCACTAGGTTGGCTGTACAGACGGCCCACTAGGTTGGCTGTACGGACGGCCCACTAGGTTGGTTGTATGGACGGTAATGTGCCATTTCATACTCCCCCTCAAGCTTGACTTAAGATACGAATCAAGCTTGACACCATGTGGGCACCCACCTCATTAAAAACCTTAGTATAGAAAACCACTTGGGA
>NW_010954540.1:0-214 GCF_000633955.1 Camelina sativa
ATATGTCTAATTTCCTATAATGCTTGTTTAAATCATCAACAGTTCCATAATTGATGCATATATTACCTGAACAATCTTAAATATAGCAGTTAGGAGATTCACAAATGCCTCAGCTGACAGAGTCCTCAACTTGTTCGCGAGAGATAAGCCACCACCTGTATACACACTAGGAATAAGCATGGTTCCAAGAGAGACAAACGACCACCGAAGTGGA
>NW_010954541.1:0-214 GCF_000633955.1 Camelina sativa
AGGAGGGAGAGACAACGATGGTCTCTGAAACAGAGGCAGGAGAGTTTGAACCAGACATGATGAGAGAGTGAGTATAAACGAAAGGAAAGAAGAAGAAGGAGGAGGGGAGCGGCGAAATTTTTCATTTTTTATTTTTTTTTAGGTTAGGTATCACAGCTCTGATACCATATAGAGAGGAATGCTCAATTGTATTAGATGGTAGGGTTACAATATA
>NW_010954542.1:0-214 GCF_000633955.1 Camelina sativa
AGAATTTGTTTTCTTAATTTATTTTATCTTTTTATTTTAATTTTGAATTATTTTTTAAATATGATATAACATGCTATATTGTTGTATTTTGATTGGTTAATTAAGAGACCTTAGAATTTTTCTATTTGATGTCTACATTTGTTCAATTAAATTTCTGTGTACATGTATTTGTTCAATCTTGTATAATACTAGATATTCACCCGCGGTACACCGC
>NW_010954543.1:0-214 GCF_000633955.1 Camelina sativa
TTGAAGCTCGCTATTTAGCTAGTGGAAATGAATTTAAGAACCTCCAGCAGCAGCAGGCAGCAAATAGAGAATCAGTCATGACAATGAGGCAGCGGCCACAAGTTGTAAGCACAAATCCCATTCCAACCTCAAGCATGAGCGCACCCCCTACCAGTTGGCATCCTGCGGCCAACATAGAGATAATGAAGTCAAATGGGTTCATACAAACACATAA
>NW_010954544.1:0-214 GCF_000633955.1 Camelina sativa
TTGGGTTATAAATTGATTTCATACCGGTTTTATGTGGGTTTATAATCAGATTTAATTTCAAAACCATTTAAACCAAAGTCAATGGAGAAATAGCAATAGAATTATGGATTCGGGTAAAAATAGGTAAAGCAGTTAAGTTTGAGAGAAATACAGAACGAGGTCAAAGATCGGAGTGGATATGGTACGATATAATAGTTCCGAGGGGGAAATAGGA
>NW_010954545.1:0-214 GCF_000633955.1 Camelina sativa
AAGAGGAAAGAGGTGGTTGTAAATAAAGGGGACATGCAATGCAGAAAGAGAGAGAAAGTTATGTTTCTTTTACAACATTGGAATGATAACTCTTCCACTCAACTTCACTATATGCCTCAAAATTTACTTGTCCCAATAAGCCTGCCTAAAGGCACCTTTCTTCCCAATATGCATGTCCAAATTTATACACAAAACAACAAATATTCGCATAAGA
>NW_010954546.1:0-214 GCF_000633955.1 Camelina sativa
CACAGATTTATCAGAGAGTGTGGCTCCACCAAAGAACTGATCCGACGGTGGATAATGATTCACCCTTAAAACGGAGTCACTATCGACGGAGCTGATTAACCTACTGAAGGTGTGAGATGGGACACGAAGTCCCTCAGCCGTCAGATCTAAAATCTCACGAGCCAACTGCTTAACTGCTTCTATGTAACAATTCACTGCCGAGCTGTCAAACATA
>NW_010954547.1:0-214 GCF_000633955.1 Camelina sativa
GGCATACTGGTTCAAAAGCAAAAAATTGGAGGACTAGTGTTAAAGTGTAAAGCTCCAAGTTGCCTCTAGAAGAATGGGTTTGTTCGAGTTTTCATAGTTTCTCTTTAGGGATATGATCTCTTTCTCTTAAGTTTCTCTAATTATTTTAAAAATTTGAATGCCATATTCCTTCACACTGCAGATGATGAAATTAGCAGAGTTCCACGCAAATGCT
>NW_010954548.1:0-214 GCF_000633955.1 Camelina sativa
TCAAACACTGATAACTTCACAGGAATTGGAGCAAATAATGTTGACAATTCTTCTTTGTTCTGTAAAAATAAGATAATGAGCAGCATTATTATTAAAGCAGAAAATCACAAGGACAGATAAAGTGAAAGGTTGATGTTCAGAGAGTGCATATATTGTCATAGTCACTAACGCCTACACATAAAGTAGTCCTCCATAGATTTACAGACTACCTTGG
>NW_010954549.1:0-214 GCF_000633955.1 Camelina sativa
AAAAAAAAAATTCTTGATGGTAGAAGTTATAACAAGAACAAGATGATGTTTATAAATTTCAACAAAATCAACATCCTTTTTTTTCCGACTATGCATTAATCATCTTATAAAGATAACCAAACACAATGTCTTATTTAACAGCGACATAAAACAACACACACACAACATTTTTTTATAAGGGATTCTAGGTTAAAAGTGTGGACAGCTCATCGGC
>NW_010954550.1:0-214 GCF_000633955.1 Camelina sativa
CAACCACTGCTCGACTTAACATCGTTCAACATCTCATTTGCTCTGGCTAGCTCATTACTCTTGCAAAATCCCTTAATAAGAGTATTATAAGTAACAATATCAGGAGAACAACCAAAACTGCTCCTCATCTCACCCAACAGCTCTAACGCTTTCTCTGCTTTCCCTACGCAACACAAACCTCGAATCAAAATGTTAAAGGTCTTAGTATCATTGC
>NW_010954551.1:0-214 GCF_000633955.1 Camelina sativa
TATGAGACAACCAAGTCTCTAGATCCTTCTCCTACCGACCGTTGGAGATTGTGTGGAAGTGGGAAGATATTTTAAACTCACAAGTCACATGTTGTGTTAAGGAGGAAGGATGTCACTTTCAGTCATGTAAATCGTGTATAGGATTCCATAGGAATATGCTGTTTATGTTGTCTATAATTAGGATGTATCTAGGTTCTTTTTCAAGTAAGAAGTT
>NW_010954552.1:0-214 GCF_000633955.1 Camelina sativa
TCTCATTTTAAAAAATATAGAGAGTCAGGCTTTGAGAAAGCAAAAGTAGAAGCTAAAGAAATTGCAGAATCTTTGGAGATTGATCTTGTATTTCCTAGAAAAGCAAAGCGGGTGATTAGAAGAAAAAGACATTATGGTGAAGAATCAGAGAATGTCGAGGGAAGTGTGACATTATCACCTGAGGAGAGCTTTAGGATTGACTACTTCATCCAAA
>NW_010954553.1:0-214 GCF_000633955.1 Camelina sativa
ATGTAAGACTTTGGCGTTGATACACCAATTAGTTCTTCTGTGTAGCAAATCAACAATATAATTGAACCTCATGATTTTCTCAAATTAGGTTTTTTCTTGAATCTTCTCTGTTATCGAAAACAAAAAAGAGATTTTTGATTTGTAAGAATACAAAGAGTCACAACTATACGTTGCGTCTTAATCTTTTTAGTTTCTCACCTTTAGTCTGATTATT
>NW_010954554.1:0-214 GCF_000633955.1 Camelina sativa
TGATTGTGATGGGATTATAGTGGCAGAATAATATGTCCATGTTGAATTAGGTTTGAACAACTGTGATTTGTAGCTAATTTAAATTTTTGGTTGGTGGTCTAGGATAAAAAATGGTGAGGTCAAGAGGAGGAATAGTCCGTCGAAGTGCACGTCAGCAAGGTTTGGATCCCAGGTCTCCCCTAGATACGAAAAAACTAATAAACAGAGGAAACAA
>NW_010954555.1:0-214 GCF_000633955.1 Camelina sativa
ACACCCTTACCAAAATACCAAAAATTGGTTTGCGGGTGTTACAGTTAAAAACGTCTCTCCCAAGTAAGTTAGTTATACGTATTTCTATCACCATAATAACTAAGTTCACAATATAATTTTTATGATAAGACTGGAGAAGCAAAATGTATTTATATTTTAGATGTTCTGGATCTGATCCGGTTTGATATTTGTTTAGTGTGTTAACATTTTCCTT
>NW_010954556.1:0-214 GCF_000633955.1 Camelina sativa
AACGTGTGAATCCCTAAAACTTAAAACGACAAGATAGAGTGTCGGTTTGGGAGTCTCCTGAAGCGTTTCAGACGGAGCGTCTTCCTGGCATGCGTGATTTCGTATGTGTGCGTCCAGTGGCTTGATTGGTTTGAGTAGGAGTGGGTCGAGCCGTGCGAGTGAAAATTGCTCGAGCATGGTCGGTGAAAGTGGTTCGAGCTGGGTGTATACGCAT
>NW_010954557.1:0-214 GCF_000633955.1 Camelina sativa
ATTGCAAGATGCCGAAAAGAGATATCAAAGTGGAAAAGAACTAACAATCCTAGTTCCGCGGTGAGACTGAAGGATCTTCAATTCAAGCTCGATGCTGCAACCAGACAAAATCCCTTTGATAAAGCTGAGGTTGCAAGACTTAAAAAAGAGATAAGTCGGGAGTATATCCAGGAGGAGAATTTCTGGCAAGATCGGTGTAGACTCACTTGGCTTC
>NW_010954558.1:0-214 GCF_000633955.1 Camelina sativa
ACGAGTCAAATTTTGGATCTCAGGCCATGTTAGACTAAAAGTGTATACCCCACCATTTGAGCTAATTTCAGAAACAGTTGTTAGACGGTTTCTGAAAGGAGTTTGTGCGACCATTGTGCTATCCCCGAGATCGATAGAATTTGAGCAAAAGGGTGTACCGTCGCTGCACATTTGGACCGAGCAATCAATAACATCAGCACCATCTTTGATTGCC
>NW_010954559.1:0-214 GCF_000633955.1 Camelina sativa
TATATATATGTGTGTGGATGTTGTTAGAGGTGGTCGAGTGTTTGGTACTTTGGTAAGGGAATTAGGTGAAAAGAGACAGAAGGGTTGAGGTCACGGGGCGGTTCCACTCACATCCACGTAGAATGAAAAACCTAGCTAAATGCCAAATATAAAGACAAGGAGACTCTATTATTTAGTTTTAAAAACCAACTCACAAGAAAAAAAGAACCCAACC
>NW_010954560.1:0-214 GCF_000633955.1 Camelina sativa
TAGAGCAGAAGCCGAGAGGAATAGCCAACAACAGATGGTAGTTATCCTGAGAAGTTTACTCCTTTTGTTATTTGCTTTCTTGTTTTACTTGAAATTGTATGCTCATATTTGTTTGTTTTTCCTCTTGATTGCAGGCTCCAGCACCAGCGGCACATGAGTTTTCTAGGGAGGGTGGCAACACAGGTAATTTTGCCGGGCTCTTATATATAGATAT
>NW_010954561.1:0-214 GCF_000633955.1 Camelina sativa
AGGAAGGAATACAGTGGCACGACTTTGACTTGATCTCCGAGCTTATGTAAGATCCTGCTGCAAGCATCTTCAATCTCTTCTTCCCCCGTTAGGAAAACAAGAACATCACCAGGTGGCTCACACATGTGAATCTGGATAACTTTCCGTATAGCAGCCTCGAGATAGTCAGTCACAGGCTCTTGAGTATAAATGATCTCCACTGGATGGAGCCTAC
>NW_010954562.1:0-214 GCF_000633955.1 Camelina sativa
GACAACAACCTCAAAATCCCTGAACCATTACGAGCCGACTGGTTCATGGTTTTAGTCACCATCCAAGCCGATCTAATCTACAACGCACTACTGGTCTTATCTTCACCTCTCTTTCTCCTCTACCGCTCATACCGCCGCGCAGTCTCGACTGTCTCAGCAGCGGAAAAAGCGGTTAAACGGGCTCCATCGCGGATTGCGGGTAGTGCGGGGCAAG
>NW_010954563.1:0-214 GCF_000633955.1 Camelina sativa
AAATTATAGAATGGGGTTAGATTTAAGGAGACGAAAAAGATGAGATGAGAGTGGGTCAATTATTAAGTGACGACAGAGATACTAACAAACTGGGATCTGAAAGTTACCAGACGAAGGAAAAGAAAAGAGCTTTTAGAGACTGCCTCCTCTTCTCAGACCCCTCATCACTCCCACTTAGTCTAGTCCCAAGGACTGTCCTTTACTGTTCCTCTTA
>NW_010954564.1:0-214 GCF_000633955.1 Camelina sativa
CTTGCTTCAACCTACAAACCACAGTATTGTAATAAAGGTAACAACCAAACTCAAATCGTTACAGAAGCATGTTAATAATAATAAACCTGCATTCTTGATTCCATTTGGCTTCTGTGAGATCAAAATTCATGGGGTCTGTTCATATGTGAAATTCAAAACATAACTGAGTTTTGGTTTTGATAAATGTCGTTTGAAACAGAAATAACTAGTCTTC
>NW_010954565.1:0-214 GCF_000633955.1 Camelina sativa
CGGTTAACCATGATCGGAAGCAGCGTCTCCGGCCTCCTCAGCATCGTTGATATCATCCCTGCCGGCTTTAATCTCCTTAACTGATTCCAAACTATATGTATGTTCGGTTACAGTGTGTTTCCCTTCTTTTAATATGTTTTGTCTCATGGCCATTTACGTTTGCTTGCGTATGCATGAATAAGGTCTATACTTATGTCTCAATCTTCAAAGTCTT
>NW_010954566.1:0-214 GCF_000633955.1 Camelina sativa
AAATGAACTTCCAAATAGCAAATTACTTACCAATGGCATTCCCAAGTTCTTGTTTGTACTCTGGTACATCGCGATTGCGGTAGCTAGAATTAAGAACGTACCCTGATGGACCAGTACTTACAACTCCAGCCCATAGCTGATTTGAGGATATAACGTGGGGATTCTCCAACCGAACAGGAAAGTCTCTGCATTGTCCACAAAAAGATGTCTCCAT
>NW_010954567.1:0-214 GCF_000633955.1 Camelina sativa
TGGCCATGGAAAGGGAATCAACAGGAAGATTTGGAAAGAAGGCGTGCCCATTCTGTGTGGCCGTGGGTGCAGAATGTACAACAACACGAAGAAGCTCACCATAGTAAGTCTGAAAGCCAGACATGTGAAAGTAATAAGCCTGCCAATAACGAGGCTGTGGGTTCTACTAATGTGAATAGCGCAAGCAGCTGTGGAAGTACCAGCAGCGGTGTTA
>NW_010954568.1:0-214 GCF_000633955.1 Camelina sativa
CTTACTTGCACGGCGTTGCAGGGACTCAAGGAACGGCCAAAGCTGACGAATTCAGACTCGATGTGAAAAGAGATATCGGATTGGTCAATAAATCAGTGGATGGGTTAAAAGACGAGTGTATGGTCCCAGGAAAATGGAGAGTTCTTAAAAACAAAGGTATGGTCCAACAAGACGATGGCTCTTGGAATTTATTGGACCATGAGATTGATGATAA
>NW_010954569.1:0-214 GCF_000633955.1 Camelina sativa
GTGACATCTCTATAACATTTCCTCCGCCACCATAACCATCGTCATCACAATTTGGAGCTGTTTTATTTACAATACAAGCCATGCATTTTTCTTTTTTGAAACGGCAGTGTTACAAAAACTATTCACAAAACATTAATTTTAATAAAACATATAGAGAGGGTCACAAACACAAATACAGCATCATGTTGTTCGTCATCAACATTTAAGCCCCATC
>NW_010954570.1:0-214 GCF_000633955.1 Camelina sativa
GTGTATCACACGCTTATTTGTAGGTTGAACCGGCCTCGCATTTGAATCCGAATCCTGCAAATTGTATACCAAACATATATAGTTCACTTCTTCGATATAAGTTGTAATATTTCATTAGCATTGTCATATTGTGAAATTTATTAATCATAAATATTTAAATAAAACTCACATCGTGAACAGCTACTCGGAGTAAATTCACTTGGCTTTTCGACAC
>NW_010954571.1:0-214 GCF_000633955.1 Camelina sativa
TACGTCGTGGTCGTGGACCGCTCGTCGATGCACGTCGTCTATGATTACTGCATAAATCATGTAACTATCATATGGAGTACATGCACGTAGGTCGGTAGGTAACAGACACTTTATCATTGTTTTACATATATGAAATAATGTCTAAAAGTCTCCCGGAAATAATTAAGTACTCCCTCCGTTTCATATTAAGTGTCATTTTAGACTGTAAATTTTG
>NW_010954572.1:0-214 GCF_000633955.1 Camelina sativa
TTATTCAAGAACAGTTATAACATTAAACTAATAATACTCATACACGAAACAAACTCTATTTTCATACTCAACGAAGGTTGACAAAGAGAACACATAAATTGATAGATAACGAAGAGAACACATAATTTAATACTGAAACAGAAATTCAAACTTGTTCTACTACATTTAGAAATACAAAGTTGCTTCTTAAGTGAATACATCAATCTGTAAAATA
>NW_010954573.1:0-214 GCF_000633955.1 Camelina sativa
TTCCTTGACATAGCTTGCCACCCTGTTCTTGAACCTTTAACCATCACCGAGTGAACATCTCCGGCTCCTCCTACGTTAGTAATCAGAACAAGGTTGAAGTAAGAGTGTCCGTTTATCGTAAACCTTATTCCTCCTCTTCTCACGCATGGCACTCTGTTAAAACACACCACAACAAAAAAAAAAAAAAAGCAAAACAGAGTAAGATTCTTGTTTA
>NW_010954574.1:0-214 GCF_000633955.1 Camelina sativa
AATAACCAAAACCGCAAACTCCTAGACGCAGTGAACTCTTCAGGGAAGCTCTTCATTTCTCACACGGTAAGTGACTAGTCTTTCTTCGTGTTCTTGATCTAGCTGAATAATGTTGTTAATGAATCAATTTAAATGTATTTGTGTTACTTGGGAAACAGGCTTTGTCAGGAAAAATCGTTCTACGTTGCGCCATAGGAGCACCATTGACGGAGGA
>NW_010954575.1:0-214 GCF_000633955.1 Camelina sativa
ATATAGGACCTGAAGTCCAAGTTGATAAATTTGCTTCCAAAGCCACCTGTTTGTATAGAGCTACTTCTTAAGCCCTTGAGATACCATTTAGGGAAATAGACTCTGTCATTTACTGGTTGAATCCTGAATATAGCAAAAGCTAAGAGAAAAGCGAATGCTGTCACTATATTGATTGCTGCTGCTACTCCAATATCGTTTATTGTAGCCATGCGAC
>NW_010954576.1:0-214 GCF_000633955.1 Camelina sativa
AGGTCTATAGCAAAAGCTTATGAGAAGACAGACCAGGCTATTCTATCAAATAGTTCTGACTTGGGTCGTGGTGGGTCTACGGCCGTGACTGCGATATTGATTAATGGGCAGAAGTTGTGGGTAGCTAATGTGGGAGATTCTAGAGCAGTTCTTTCTCGAGGAGGCAAAACAACGCAGATGAGTACAGATCATGAGCCCCGTACTGAAAGGTCCA
>NW_010954577.1:0-214 GCF_000633955.1 Camelina sativa
CTATCTTTGTATGATCTTTTTATTTAACTGTTTCCTCCACTCACTTTACATTTCACAAACCTCTCTTAGCTGATAAATCTGCTTCATTTTGTTGCAGCGATGAGGAGTTAAAACACAACAAGTTTTACCAAGGTAAGCTTCATTTGCAAACATATGATAAAGCAGAGTCTTGTTTAGGAGCTTCCTCGCAGCAAAAGCTCACTTCGAAAGATTA
>NW_010954578.1:0-214 GCF_000633955.1 Camelina sativa
ATAGAAAAGACAGAGAGTGAAGAGAGCCAAGAAAAAGAAGTCTTAAGAGTAACCAATGGCTTTGACACCAATATGTGTTCCACTGAGACAAAGTTCTGTCCAAAGCCACTACATATCCATAATTCAGTGTGTGATTTGGAAGTCACAGATAATACAAACAAAGGTTAAACTTCAAGAACTTTCTCATAGCAACAGTAATATCCCATATGTCATC
>NW_010954579.1:0-214 GCF_000633955.1 Camelina sativa
ACCAACTGATGCAACAATTACCACAGGAAACTTCTTCTTGGAGTTTTCTGTGCAGTAGCCAGAGAGACAAAGCCTTGGGTTTCCTTCAACTCTACAAGAAGAAGGGTGTTGTTAACAACAACAATTTACAAAAGGGCTGTGGATAACTGCGTAAAGTAAAAGAAGGGTGTTGGAAGTTTCTTAGTTCTTACAGTAACTCTAGTCCATTTCTTTG